>NC_141598.1:45860964-46160964 GCF_047967505.1 Dipteris shenzhenensis | reverse complement strand
GAGCATTAAATACCATTTTTGCCTTAGTGCCATGCACATCCGTAAAAAAACACGCTGCTAGGTGTGTTATCTGATCAAGCACTTATGCGATGGGCGTGCTACTTTGCATGTAAGTTAATTCCACCTAGTTGAAGGTGTGTGCAAAGTATTGTGCCCAGCGGATATGCTTTGCATTGTCGATCAAGCATAACACACTGTTTTTGCCTTAGTGTCATGCACAACCATTTAAAAACACGGCCATAGGTGTGTTATTCAAATGAATACTTATCACATGGGGCCTCCACTTTGCACGCAAGTCCGTTTTAACTACGTTGAGGTGCGTGCAAAGTATTGTCACCATCGGATATGATTTACATGGTCGATCATGCATTATACACCGTTTTCTCCCTAGTGGTATGCACATTCGCAAAAAAGCACGCCCTTAGGTATGTTATCTGACCAAGTACTTATCGGATGGGTGTGCCTCTTTGACAACATTTTATTACAACCTAAGTTGAGGTATAGGTAAAGTATTATGCCCATTGGATATGCTTTGCATGGTCGATCGAGCATTAAATACAATTTTTGCCTTAGTGCCATGCACATCCGTAAAAAAACACGCTGCTAGGTGTGTTATCCGATCAAGCACTTATGCGATGGGAATGCCACTTTGCATGTAAGTCAATTCCACTTAGTTGAAGGTGTGTGCAAAGTATCGTGCCCATCGGATATGCTTTGCATGGTCGATCGAGCATTAAATTCCATTTTTGCCTTAGTGCCATGCACATCCGTAAAAAAACACGCTGCTAGGTGTGTTATCTGATCAAGCACTTATGCGATGGGCGTGCCACTTTGCATGTAAGTCAATTCCACCTAGTTAAAGGTATGTGCAAAGTATTGTGCCCATCGGATATGCTCTGCATGGTGGATCGAGCATTAAATACCATTTTTACCTTAGTGCCATGCACATCCGTAAAAAAACACGCTGCTAGGTGTGTTATCTGATCAAGCACTTATGCGATGGGCGTGCCACTTTGCATGTAAGTTAATTCCACCTAGTTTAAGGTGTGTGCAAAGTATTGTGCCCATCGGATATGCTTTGCATTGTCGATCAAGCATAACACACTGTTTTTGCCTTAGTGTCATGCACAACCATTTAAAAACACGGCCATAGGTGTGTTATTCAAATAAATACTTATCAGATGGGCTCTCCACTTTGCACGCAAGTCCGTTTTAACTACATTGAGGTGCGTGCAAAGTATTTTCACCATCGGATATGATTTACATGGTCGTCACGCATTATACACCGTTTTTTCCCTAGTGGTATGCACATTCGCAAAAAAACATGCCCTTAGGTATGTTATCTGACCAAGTACTTATCGGATGGGTGTGCCTCTTTGACAACATTTTAATACAACCTAAGCTGAGGTATAGGTAAAGTATTATGCCCATCGGATATGCTTTGCATGGTCGATCGAGCATTAAATACAATTTTTGCCTTAGTGCCATGCACATCCGTAAAAAAACACGCTGCTAGGTGTGTTATCCGATCAAGCACTTATGCGATGGGAATGCCACTTTGCATGTAAGTCAATTCCACTTAGTTGAAGGTGTGTGCAAAGTATCGTGCCCATCGGATATGCTTTGCATGGTCGATCGAGCATTAAATTCCATTTTTGCCTTAGTGCCATGCACATCCGTAAAAAAACACGCTGCTAGGTGTGTTATCTGATCAAGCACTTATGCGATGGGCGTGCCACTTTGCATGTAAGTCAATTCCACCTAGTTAAAGGTATGTGCAAAGTATTGTGCCCATCGGATATGCTCTGCATGGTGGATCGAGCATTAAATACCATTTTTGCCTTAGTGCCATGCACATCCGTAAAAAAACACGCTGCTAGGTGTGTTATCTGATCAAGCACTTATGCGATGGGCGTGCCACTTTGCATGTAAGTTAATTCCACCTAGTTTAAGGTGTGTGCAAAGTATTGTGCCCATCGGATATGCTTTGCATTGTCGATCAAGCATAACACACTGTTTTTGCCTTAGTGTCATGCACAACCATTTAAAAACACGGCCATAGGTGTGTTATTCAAATAAATACTTATCAGATGGGGCCTCCACTTTGCACGCAAGTCCGTTTTAACTACGTTGAGGTGCGTGCAAAGTATTGTCACCATCGGATATGATTTACATGGTCGATCACGCATTATACACCGTTTTTTCCCTAGTGGTATGCACATTCGCAAAAAAACACGCCCTTAGGTATGTTATCTGACCAAGTACTTATCGGATGGGTGGGCCTCTTTGACAACATTTTAATACAACCTAAGCTGAGGTATAGGTAAAGTATTATGCCCATCGGATATGCTTTGCATGGTCGATCGAGCATTAAATTCCATTTTTGCCTTAGTGCCATGGACATCCGTAAAAAAACACGCTGCTAGGTGTGTTATCCGATCAAGCACTTATGCGATGGGAATTCCACTTTGCATGTAAGTCAATTCCACTTAGTTGAAGGTGTGTGCAAAGTATCATGTCCATCGGATATGCTTTGCATGGTCGATCAAGCATTAAATTCCATTTTTGCCTTAGTGCCATGCACATCCGTAAAAAAACACGCTGCTAGGTGTGTTATCTGATCAAGCACTTATGCGATGGGAATGCCACTTTGCATGTAAGTCAATTCCACTTAGTTAAAGGTGTGTGCAAAGTATCGTGCCCATCGGATATGCTTTGCATGGTCGATCGAGCATTAAATTCCATTTTTGCCTTAGTGCCATGCACATCCGTAAAAAAACACGCTGCTAGGTGTGTTTGATCAAGCACTTATGCGATGGGAATTCCACTTTGCATGTAAGTCAATTCCACTTAGTTGAAGGTGTGTGCAAAGTATCGTGCCCATCGGATATGCTTTGCATGGTCGATCGAGCATTAAATTCCATTTTTGCCTTAGTGCCATGCACATCCGTAAAAAAACACGCTGCTAGGTGTGTTATCAGATCAAGCACTTATGCGATGGGCGTGCCACTTTGCATGTAAGTCAATTCCACCTAGTTAAAGGTATGTGCAAAGTATTGTGCCCATCGGATATGCTTTGCATTGTCGATCGAGCATAACACACTGTTTTTGCCTTAGTGTCATGCACAACCATATAAAAACACAGCCATAGGTGTGTTATTCAAATAAATACTTATCAGATGGGGCCTCCACTTTGCACGCAAGTCCGTTTTAACTACGTTGAGGTGCGTGCAAAGTATTGTCACCATCGGATATGATTTGCATGATCGATCACGCATTATACATCATTTTTTTCCTAATGACATGCACATTCGCAAAAAAACACGCCATTAGGTGTGTTATCTGACCAAGTACTTATCGGATGGGTGTGCCTCATTGAGAACATTTCAATACCACCTAGGTTGAGGCGTACGAAAAGTTTTGTGCCCATCGGATATCCTTTGCATGGTCTATCGAGCATTAAATACTATTTTTACTCTAGTGTCATGCACATCCGTCAAAAAACACGTTTCTAGGTATGTTATAGGATCAAGCACTTATGGGATGGGCATGCCACTTTGCATGTAAGTCGATTCTACCTAGTTGAAGGTGTGTACAAAGTATTGTGCCCATCGGATATGCTTTGCATTGTCGATCAAGCATAAAACACCGTTTTTATCTTAGTGTCATGCACATTCGTAAAAAAACGCAGTCCTAGATGTGTTATTCAAACTAGTACTTATCGGATGGGGGCTCTAGTTTGCACGCAAGTCCGTTTCAACTATTTTGAGGTGTGTGCAAAGTATTGTCACCTTCGGATATGATTTGCATGGTTGATCAAGCATAACACACCGTTTTTGCCTTAGTGTCATGCACAATCATATAAAAACACGGCCATAGGTGTGTTATTCAAATAAATACTTATCAGATGGGGGCTCCACTTTGTACGCAAGTCCGTTTTAACTACACGCTGATGCGTGCAAAGTATTGTCACCATCGGATATGATTTGCATGGTCGATCACGCATTATACACCATTTTTTCCCTAGTGGTATGCACATCCGCAAAAAAACACACCCTTGGGTATGTTATCTGACCAAGTACTTATCGGATGGATGTTCCTCTTTGACAACATTTTAATAACAACTAGGTTGAGGTATAGGAAAAGTATTATGCCCATCGGATATGCTTTGCATGGTCGATCGAGCATTAAATACCATTTTTGCCTTAGTGCCATGTACATCCGTAAAAAAACACGCTGCTAGGTGTGTTATCCGATCAAGCACTTATGCGATGGGAATGCCACTTTGCATGTAAGTCAATTCCACCTAGTTGAAGGTGTGTGCAAAGTATCGTGCCCATCGGATATGCTTTGCATGGTCGATCGAGCATTAAATTCCATTTTTGCCTTAGTGCTATGCACATTCGTAAAAAAACACACTGCTAGGTGTGTTATCTGATCAAGCACTTATGCGATGGGCGTGCCACTTTACATATAAGTCAATTACACCTAGTTGAAGGTGTGTGCAAAGTATCATGCCCATCGGATATGCTTTGCATTGTCGATCAAGCATAACACACCGTTTTTGCCTTAATGTCATGCACAACCATATAAAAACACGGCCATAGGTGTGTTATTCAAATAAATATTTATCATATGGGGGCTCCACTTTGCACGCAAGTTTGTTTTAACTACGTTGAGGTGCGTGCAAAGTATTATCACCATCGGATATGATTTGCATGGTCGATCACGCATTATACATCATTTTTTTCCTAATGACATGCACATTCACAAAAAAACACGCCATTAGGTGTGTTATCTAACCAAGTACTTATCGGATGGGTGTGCCTCATTGATAACATTTCAATACCACCTAGGTTGAGGCGTACGAAAAGTTTTGTGCCCATCGGATATCCTTTGCATGGTCTATCGAGCATTAAATACTATTTTTACTCTAGTGTCATGCACATCCGTCAAAAAACACGTTTCTAGGTATGTTATAGGATCAAGCACTTATGGGATGGGCATGCCACTTTGCATGTAAGTCGATTCTACCTATTTGAAGGTATGTGCAAAGTACTGTGCCCATCGGATATGCTTTGCATTGTCGATCAAGCATAAAACACCATTATTGCCTTAGTGTCATGCACAATCGTCAAAAAACACGATCGTAGGTGTATTTTTCAAACAAGTACTTATCGGATGGGGATGCCACTTTGCACACAAGTCAATACTGCCTAGGTTGAGGAACGTGTAAAGTCTTGTGTCCATTGGATATGCTTTGCATAGTCTGTCTCACATGATACACCATTTTGTTCCTAGTGTTATGCACAATCGTCATAAAATACATAGGAGGTGTGTTATCCGAACAAGTACTTATGAGATGGGTGCACCACTTTGTATGCAAGTCAATAAGACCTAGGTTGAGGAGTGTACAAAGTTTTGTGCCCATTGGAGAAATGTAGATGCGATAATATTAGAAAATTCTCGGTATATGTATATGTGTGTGTGTGTGTGGCAAACAATTTTGGCACAAAGTAAACACCTAGTGCACAAATTATGCACTTCATACCTTGAGTAAATAAGCTTGTTGATGAGGATAAATATACCCTTGAATAAAAGCACAGTTGTTGTATGACCACAATAGGATCGCTTTGACACCTGTGATTTTGCCCATATGTAAGTTTACAAATAGTATAAAAAATCATGTAATAATATATTAATAGTTTGCAAATGTGTATAGCAAGTGAGTAATGGGAAGTGGAAGTGGGAATGAGGAGGGAGGAGTGGAATAGGATAGGGAAGTAATAAGGGTGTATGATAATAAGTATAAAAAATAGTATAATAATATATTAATAGTTTTTAAATGGCAAGTGAGTAATGGGAAGTGGAAGTGAGAGTGGGGAGGGAAGAATGGAATGGGAGAGGGGAAGGTAATAGGGGAGTAGGCTAATAAGGGAGTGAAATGAGTGAGGAAGTTAATAGGGGATGAAAAAGAGGAGGGTGAGATGGGGAAATATGGGATTTTGGAAAATGGGAGGAGTATGGGACGTGGTGGAAATGTGGGATGGGAGTGGTGGCAATGGGGAGGAAGAAGAAATGGATGGATGGGAGGAGGGCTAATGGATGAGGGATGGGGGTTCAATAGGAGAGGGGGAGTAATGGGAGCCAATGGGAGAGGAGATAAATGAAAAGCCAATAGGAGAGGGGAGGAATGGAAAGCCAATAGGAGAGGAGGAGGAAAACCTAATTTTTCTTATATATAGTCTTCCTTCATTCATTCATTCTCCCCTCATTTCATTCAAGCAAGAATGCAAGGACGATCAAGAGAGCAAGGAAGGAAGAGCAAGAAAGCAAGAAAGAGCAAACTTACAAACTGTTTCCAGGTACTTGCAAACTTTTTTTTCTAGTTTCTTTTTTAAAATTTGAAGAGAGAGAAACTAGAGAGAGAAAGGTTCAGGGGAGGGGAGGGAGGAGGAAGGGAGGGGAGGAAGAGGGTGGGACGGGAGGGAGGAGGAAGGGAGGGGAAGAAGGGGCGAAGAGGGAGGTGGGTGTGAGGGAAGGGGGTGGGAGGGGAGGCTGGCGCGGCGGGTGGGAGGGAAGCGGGTGGGTGCGGAGGGGGGCTGAGAGGAGGAGGGGGGAGCGGCTGAGAGGGGGAGGGGGGGGCGCGGCTGAGAGGAGGGGGGAGGGAGGCGGGGCGGGGCGCGGCTGAGAGGGGGAGGGGGGGGGCGCGGCTGAGGGGGGGAGGGTGAAGAGGGGGGGCTTGCGGCCGCGGCCGCCAGCCCGGGAGGGTGGGGGAGCGGCTGAGGGGGGGAGGAGGGAGGGGGGGCGCGGCTGAGAGGGGGAGGGGGGGGGAGGGTGAAGAGGGGGGGCTGAGGGGGGGAAGGGGGGGTGGGGGAGCGGCTGAGGGGGGGAAGGGGGGGTGGGGGAGGGGTTGCGATGGGGGAGGGGTTGCGAAAGGGGGGGGGGGGTGAAGAGGGGAGGGCTGGGTGAGAGGGGGGGGGGGGCTGGCGGCCACGACCGCCAGCCCGGGAGGGTGGGGGAGCGGCTGAGGGGGGGCAGGAGGGAGGGGGGGCGCGGCTGAGAGGGGGAGGGTGGGGGAGCAGCTGAGGGGGGGAAGGGGGGGTGGGGGAGGGGTTGCGATGTGGGAGGGGTTGCGAAAGGGGGAGGGGGGGTGAAGAGGGGGGGGCTGGGTGAGAGGGGGGGAGGGGGGCTGGCGGCCGCGGCCGCCAGCCAGGGAGGGTGGGTTGCGAAGGGGAGGGGAGCGTGGGTTGCGAGGGGGGAGAGTGAAGAGAGGGGGGCTGGGTGAGAGGAGGGGGAGGGGGGGGCTGGCGGCCGCGGCCGCCAGCCAGGGAGGGTGGGTTGCGAAGGGGGGGGGAGCGTGGGTTGCGAAGGGGGGGGGGAGAGTGAAGAGAGGGGGGCTGGGTGAGAGGAGGGGGCGGGGGGGGCTGGCGGCCGCCAGCCCAGGGAGAGAGGAGAGGGGGTTGCGAAGGGGTTGGTGGGTGAGAGGAGAGGGGGGGGGTTGGGTGAGAGGAGGGGGGGGGGCTGGTGGCCACGGCCGCCAGCCAGGGAGGGTGGTGAAGGGGGGGATGGGTGGGTCGCGAAGAGGGGGGGGGGGAGGGTGAAGACCCCCCTGGGTGAGAGGAGGGGGGGGGCTGGCGGCCGCGGCCGCCAGCCAGGGAGGGTGAAGGGGGGGGATGGGTGGGTTGCGAAGGGGGGGCGGGAGTGTGAGGGGGGGGGCTGGGTGAGAGGAGGGGGGGGGCTGGCGGCCGCGGCCGCCAGCCCAGGGAGAGAGGAAGGAGAGGGGGGGGGGCTGGGTGAGAGGAGGGGGGGGCTGGCGGCCGCAGCCACCAGCCAGGGAGCGTGAAGGGGGGGGATGGGTGGGTTGCGAAGGGGGGGGGGATTCTCAGGTTTGATACAAACTTTTTCTCTACTTGATAATTCAATATTTTGATTTAATCTAATAAGCTAATAAGCTAATATTCATTTATTTTGATTAAATCTAATAAGCTAATATTCATTTATTTGTTGGTGCAGTATAGTTATCTCACGATTTGGTAGAGTCGTACAAAATCGTGCGTATATGTTGGATTCCCTCCTTTCTCCTATACTTAGCGATAGCAGAAAGACAATAGCCGATGTTTGTAAATTATTACAGCCTTTACATTTACATGGCGTGCGAGTCCTATTTATGGCATATCATGAGATGTAAGTATCATGGCAACCTTTATTTTCATCTTGTACTGGCAACATTGTGTTAAATAATAATGGTTCTTAATTATTCGTGTAGGGAACATTGGAGTTTGGTGGTTTGGAACCTTGAAGACAACTATTGTTGGTTTGTTAACTCCATTGCAGGCTTTCATGGCTCACTGCAAACGTAAGTATTCTATTAATCTGTTGTTACTTCTATATTATGTACCTTATGTGATAGATACACTAAGTTTTTTTAATATGTCACGATGAGCAGGTCGATTGAGAAGTTGGTATCTGCTATCAGAGAAACAGGACAGTACAAAGACTCGGTAGACTTCCAAAAGCGTTTAGTAGTAGAGCAGGAAGATGGGCATAGTTGTGGGTGGAGAGTTGCCTACAACTGCATGTTGATTTTCAAAGAAATTTTCTCACTTATGCCACAGATCTCATCGGAAGACTCTTTAGAGCTCAAATATTCAGAGGAGGATATACAATTGTTTAGGGCTGAAATCATTCGAGACCTAATTGCTGCCATTAGAATACAACGTGCAACTGAAGCAATACCAGAGCTTCCCTTTAAGGAAGAGGAGACTGAGTCTACTATGAAAGCACTGCATACTACAGAAGAAGTAGAGACCCAATGTACACCTACAGCACCACAGCCTCCACTGGAAGCATCAGAAGAGTTGCCACCGCCTCCGCTTGCATTTAAGGAAGAGGATACTGAGTCTACTCCGAAAGCACTACATACTACAAAAGAAGTAGAGACCGAGTGTACATCTACAGTACCACAGCCTCCATTGGAAGCATCCGAAGAGTTGCCAGAGTCTCCACTAGAAGCATCACAAGAGTTGTGATGCATGTATGATGTTGTGTTCGTAGTTTTTGTTGATTATACACCAATTTGTGACTTATTACTTAAGTGGCATAATCATGATATTTATATAATTTCTTTATGCACACAATTTTATGATATGAATGTGTGATGATGTGATTATTTGGAAATAAATCCTTGTGTGATGAGAATTCTGATATGAATATGTGATGATGTAATATTTGTAATATATTTATTTCATGCACACAATTTTATGATATGAATGTGTGATGATGTGATTATTTGAAAATAAATCCTTGTGTGATGAGAATTTTGATATGAATATGTGATGATGTAATATTTGTAATATATTTCTTCATGCACACAATTTTATGATATGAATGTGTGATGATGTGATTATTTGGAAATAAATCCTTGTGTGATGAGAATTTTATTCAGTTGGATAGTCTCCACTCACTTAAAGTAGAGCATTCGCAATGCTTCTCTCACTTTATTCCAACCCTTATCCTTATCATCTCCACTCACTTAAAGTAGAGCATTCAATCTCCACTCGCTTTATTCCAACCCTTATCATAGTGAACACATCGTGCCACTCACTTTATTCCAACCCTTATCCTTATCGCAGTGAACACATCGTGCCTTAGTGCACTTGTATTCTTCCATCCTAGTCTTTCCACAAACACTCTCTTATTTCTTACATCCTAGTCCTTCTGAGTAACTTGTATTCTTCTATCCTAGTCCTTCTGCAAACACTCTCAGAGTCTTCTTTCATCCATCTTGATAACCAAGTATTCTTCTATCCTAGTTCTTCCACAAACACTCTCTTCTTTCATCCATCCTAGTGCTTCTCATTAACTTGTATTCTTCTTGTATTCTTCTATCCTAGTCCTTCCGCAAACACTCTCAGAGTCTTCTTTCATCCATCCTGATAACCAAGTATTCTTCTATCCTAGTTCTTCTGCAGACACTCTCTTCTTTCTTGCATCCTAGTGCTTCTCATTAACTTGTATTCTTCTATCCTAGTCCTTCTGCAAACACTCTCAGAGTCTTCTTTCATCCATCTTGATAACCAAGTATTCTTCTATCCTAGTTCTTCCTCCGCAGACACTCTCTTCTTTCTTGCATCGTAGTCCATCTCCCTTTCTTTATCATCTCCCCACCCATGGATGTCCTTGGCATTGTCGAAGACGTGGAGTTTGGAATTAACAATCTCAAAGAATGGATTGCTGACCAAGGAGCACAGAGAGAGGCCAGAATTCAACAAGGTTCTCCTTTGACACACATGGAGAGAGAGGAATTTGCTGCACAAAGGCACGCAGAGAGGGAGGAGACTCTCAAGATAGCAGACAGTGAAAGACTTCTAAGACGTATGATAAAAGCACGACAAGATCTATTAGACTTCTTAAGTAACCTGCGTTATCGCAGCTCTCGTCATGGGCGATTTGATGCGGATGCTGAGAGAACAATAAGAGCCTCTCAGAGAAATTATAAAGAAACAATTTGTGATTGCTTAAACTTCTTCTTCGCATGTAATTATGTTGAGGATACAGCTGTGGAGGCAGTGAAGGATTGGGTTGTTGAGAAGATAAGAGAGACCAATGATGAGATCTTCTAGACTTAGATAAGAGAGACTGTATTAAGGTGTTTTTTGACACCATATGGCTTTGTATTAAGGTGTTTTTTGACACCATATGGCCTTCTATTAAGGTGTTTTTTGACACCATATGGCTTTGAGTAATATGATCTACTTCTTGTACAAATGTGATGTTAAGATGATGTTAAGAGAGACTGTATTAAGGTGTTTTTTGACACCATATGGCTTTGAGTACTATGATCTACTTCTTTACAAATGTGATGTGCTCTTTTTGAAATGTACTCTAGTTTTCATAACATGTCACGTCATTTTTTCTAATTTGATTTTTTAAAATCTTACTTTTTTGTCTCTTTTAACAATGTGATGTACTCTATTTTTAACATCTCACGTCATTTTTTCAAATTTGATTTTTTTTAAATCTTCCTTTTTGACTCAATGTTTTGTTTTATAAGAGCCTCTTTTTTTGAAATGTTTTATCCAGAATTATCTCACAAAATGAATTTGGACAGTGCAAGAGTCCAAAATTAATGAAATAGGTGTTCTGTGCCTTGTAGTGAGAGACATTGTCATGTATATGTTAAAGAAAAATGTCCAGTGCTCTATGTTACTGTCACTTGTATCATCACTCCCTTTATCATGGCTAGAAGGGTCACTTGATATCTCATCTTTCACATTGCTCCCTTCATCATGGCTAGAAGGGTCACTCAATACCGCATCTTGCACATCATGTTCTATATATTGGTACTCATCTTCGATGATGTAGTCGTGATGCAAGAAGATCTCAACACAATCCATTATCTCCTTCTTGTGATAGAATTTATTAATTTTAGGCTTGAACCGGCTTCTCCAAAGCTTTATGAGGCTCCTCAAGTTGGATCTTGTAAGCCACAAGAAATGATCCTCTAATGAAGCTCTCTCTCAATCCCAATCATGTGTGTGCACTTCCACGTTAAACTTATCCCATTGTTCATCGTGTTTAGTCTTCACTACAACATGGGATAGCACAGAGCAACATGAGGGAGAGGGATTGGGTTTGTTGTTGAAGACTACCAGGGATTTGGGTTTGTTGAAGAATGTCGGGGATTTGGATAGTCCATTAATCTGGTGGAAAATAACAAGCAATTAGGGGCATAGAAAACACATTACAAACCAAGAATGTAAAAAATGAATCACTCATCGCATATAATTGTACTCGCATTTGCAAATATAGAGACTATTGAGAGGCAAAAAATAGAGGAAAAGAGGAAAAAAGAGAGGAAAAGAGAGGAAAAGAGAAACAAAGAGAGAAAAAGAGAAAGAAAGAGAGGAAAATAGAGAAAAGAGGGAACAAGAGAACGAGAAGAAAAGAGAGAAAAGAGAGTAAGAGAGGAAGATAGGAAAAGGGTAAGAAAAGAGAAAGAGGGCAAGAGGAAAGAGAGAATGAGAGGAAGAGAGTAAGAGAGGAAAAGATAAATAGAGGAAGAGGAGAAGAGAGAAAAGGGAGAAGGAGAGGAAAAGAGAAAGAGAGTAAGAGGGAGAGGAAAAGAGAGAAAGAGAGAATAAGAGGAAGAGGAAAAGAGAGAAAAAGAGAAAGAGAGGAAAAGAGAAAGAGAAAAGAGAGCAAGAGAGGAAGAGAGTAAGAGAGGAAAAGAGAAAGACAACAGAGGAAAGAGAGTAAGAGAGGAAGAGAGAGACAAAAGAGAGGAAAAGAGAGGAAGAGAGAACGAGAGGGAAAGAGAGAAAGAGAGAACGAGAGAAAAAGAGAGAAAAGAGAGGAAAGAGAGAAAGAGAGGAAGAGGAAGAGAGGAAAAGAGAGAAAAGAAAGAACAAGAGGAAGAGGAAGAGATAACGAGAGAACGAGAGGAAAAAGTAAGAGAGAGAGATAGAGACAGAGACAGACAGAGAGAGAGAGAGAGAGAGCTAGCAATAGTGAAGGGAGATAAGGGTCCTATGCCATCACATTTGCTAGTGCATAAGGTGATAGCAAATGGCCATTGCAACATAAATTAAAAACAAAAAGAGAGAGGAGTATAGGTTTCGTACTTGGAGCTAAAGAATAAAGGATGACCTCGGAGCAAACTAGTGGGTGATCAGAAATAAATAAGCTCCCCTATAAAACAAAGCAAACACCTCAATTCTTTAAACAAATCTAGTGACTAAAACAAAAACTTTTGGTTCTTTACTACATCTTGCTATTCCTTATGCTTCTTCTTATAGGAAAAATAAAGGAAAACTAGATTTTTTTAAAACTAGTGGGTAAAGCAAAAAATTAGGTAACCTAGAGGGAAAATAGAGGAAAACATAGGAAAAGAATAACTTAGAAAGCATGAAAGAAAGAACAGAAATAAAGAGAAGAGACACATACCTCGAAAAAGAAAGAGAGGAAGAGATTTGCTACAAGACCTGGAGGTGGAGGTGGAGTTGGAACTAGAGGGAGCTTTGTTTGTATGGAAGGAAAATGATGTTGAATGGAGGGCAGAACTAGCAACATGAGTGAAATAGAGTGAGAGGCATCACATGAGAGAAAAGCATGTGGATTTGACTTTTTTGTGCTAGGTAAACATTGGTATACATAGATTACTTTGTGTCAATATATTCCAACCTTAAGTGCTAGTATATACTAACACAAATAGGGTTTAGCACACCAACGGATAGGGGGTTTGGCAACATACTAACAAAAATAGAGTATGAAGTCAGTATATACCAACGGAATAGGGCACTTTTCTCAAATTGATGGATACTTGGGCATGATTTCTAAAATTTTTGGGTCTTGACTTGGTTTTGAATTGTGGTTTAGGAGGTGTGTCATGTATTCACATGATGAGAAATAAGAAATTTTGCATGCCCAACGATGCAAACGATGTGGAAAATAAGAAAATATGCATGTTCAACCATGCGAATGATATCATATGATCATGAAACTTTTGATCAGACTTAAAATGAATAAGATTACTTGGCATGTATAAAGTCTTGTACCCATTGTACAAAGGCAGATACAATGGGAGCAAGCAGATGCATATTTTTTGATACTTGGGTATGAGACACGATGGAAAATAAAAAGCATGCCCACCCATGAAAATGGTGTCTGATGGGTATGAAACTTTGCATGGGACTTAAGTTGAATAATAATAAAGCATGTGCAAAGTATTGTACCAGTACATATGATGGGAGCAAGTACATGCAATTTTTTTGATACTCAGGTATGAGATGTGGTAGAAAACAAGAAAATCAGCATGGCCAATTGTACCCATCTTACAAAGGCATGTATGCTGGGAGCAAGCAGATGTGTATTGTTTGACACTCGGGTATGAGACTCAGTGGAAAACAATAAAATAAGCATGCCCACCCATGCAAATGGTGTTCAATGGGTATGAAAATTTGCATGGGCCTTATGTGGTGAATAAGATTAAGGAGTGTGCAAAGTATAGTACCCATGAAACAAAGGCATGTATAGTAGCCATCACACAAAGGCACGCACAATGAGAGCAAGCAGATGCATATTTTTAATACTCAGGTACTATATTAGATGCACTGGAAAATAAGAAAATAAGCATGCCCATGTAAACTGTGTTTGATGGGCATGATACTTTGCATTGGACTTTAAGTGAATAACATTAAAGCATGTGCAAAGTATGGCACCCATATGACAACATTCTAAGATTTGGAATTCGACCTTGGATCGATTTATCAACTATGAAGATGTGATTTGATGCTTTACACACACACACACACACACACATACACAGTTTTAAGAGTATGCAAATTGAGTTCATTTTGAAAAACACACACATGCGTGTGCACGCACATTTAAATCGACCTTGGGTCGATTTGAAGACCCTGAAGATATGATTTGAAGCATGATCAAACACTACACACACACACACACATGCATAGAGACACATATTCTAATACTATATCAATCAACCTAGGGTCGATTTAAAAACTATTATAGTGTGGTGATGACCAGACATTCTAAGACTTACAAATCGACCTTAGGTCAATTTAAAAACTATGAAGATGTGATTAGAATATTCTTTCTCTCTCTCTCTCTCTCTCTCTCTCTCTCTCACACACACACACACACACACACACACACATTTACATTTAAATTGACCTTGGGCATCATTTTAAAAGCGGTAATAAAAAAATGTAATGCATGCCGACCGACACCACAACTAGTTTCTAAAGTGCAGGACATAGATTTTTTAATGAACTACCAAAGTTGATGCCATCTAATTGAGAAAATTTTGTTTCAAAATACTCTTTGTATTATTTCATAAATTTCTAAGGTAGAATGATTTTATATGCATGTTAAATGTAATTATTGTCAATACAAATACAATCTATGTACTTTCATAAATTTTTATACAAGCACATGCAAAGAGAGAAAATTCAATGTAATATCTACAAAATAATAGAATATAATAAAATTATAGTGTAAAGAAATTGAAAATATGGGCAATCATAAAGGATTTGAAGTCAAAATTTCCATAGATTGTTGGCAATGTGAAGTACTTATTAGTCTTACTAGCTTTAATATGTACTCATGAATGTAGTATTTTTCCATAAATTTTTGAGATTGATGCCATATAGTTTAAGGAAAATATGTTTCAAATTTTTATTTTTTTGGAACAAAATTGAGAGTTGTAAAAAAAGTGGGACTTGGGATATTCCCACTTTTCCTAATATGGTCTTCATTCTTTGTCAATTTCAAGATTCATTAGATTGCAATTGTGTTTAATGCTCGGGGGGGTCACTCATCATATGTAACCCTATCAAGTGAGTTCAACAGAAGGATTTTTTTAATTTCTAAAATTTACAGAAATAAATATACATAAGGGACTATTTAAAATAGTTTTGGAAAAAATTTACAGATTTGTATAGAAAAGGGGTACATTTTATTAATGAAAATTTTTACAGATAAGGGACTTTAAATATAGGCCTTGAACGCACGTGATATAGAGGGTTTATACATAGTGATCCCCCCGAGGTTTAATGAGTGGTCGTACACCACCTCCCTTATCTTCTTTGCCTTTGCATTCTAGGTCTTGATGACCTTGCACCAGGCTTGCTCAATGTACATGGGAAATTTGAGCACAATAGGGGTCACCAAATATAGAGTTTGAACTTTTGAATGCCTAGCTAGATGGGATGTTTCCTTGTGAATGATGTAGAAACTTTGACCTCCACCTTGGGTTCGTATTCGTCCTTGAGGTTGATTAAGTAGGTCATCTTTGGGAAGGTCGATTAGTGATTGGCCTCTTATGCATATAGCTTTCCAATTAATTGTTTTCCAATTTATTGTTGTCCATGAAGATGTTGTTTGTCAAATTCATCAATGTTTTTGCCTAATTGGAGCATCTTTTGGACTTGACTCTAGCTCAAAGTCAACCATGTTTTGGTGGGGTTTAGTTTGGTTTTTGTGGCTTGAACTACAAAAGTTATTGGTGCTTTCATCATGGTCATTGCCTCTGCAAATGCTTGCACATAGATCCTATTTTCATTGCTCATTAGTTTGACAAGGTTCAATGAGTAAATAGTTATAGTATCTTCTCTAATTTGTCTTGGAGATCATTTCTTTTCTATCAAATGCTTTCAAAATGGCGAGTGACTCACCAATGAACCTCACTTGTACATCCTTTATTTGCTCTAGGAGATGATCAATTTTTCATCACTATGACCACCTAGTATTTCCAAGGATTTGCACTCAAGCTTTGAGGTCTATATTCTCCTTGTTAATGTAGTCCACAAACGTCTCATCCTCATGCTTACCCCTTGTTACTTGCTTTGCCTTTTATAGTTTCTATTTGAGTGAACGTTCTCCTTTATTTAGGCTACTTGGGTAATGGATACTTTGCCTTTTTGCCTCCTCATTCTTCCACTATAACATTGTATTAGTAATTGTGGAAAAATCCCAAGATTTTGGGAAGATGAAATACAGAGAGAGGAACATATTATGATCCCTTTCTCATATTCTTCGCATCTTTATTTCCCATCTTCGTCTTCATTCAAGCACTCAATTTCATTAATTTTGGAAATCTCTTATTTTGTTTGCCTTTTTTAGTTTAGATATTATCTAATTTATTTTGGGAGTATCTTGTTTTTCTCATGGTGGCTCTTTGGTTTGTTAATGTAAAGAATGTGTATATTACTTTGTTAGTTTCAGAAATGACACAAATTGTGTTATTTATTTATTTATTTGTATATCATTAAGAACCGTACTTTGGGAATGACACAAATTGTGTTTTTTATTAAATTAATTGTATTTCATTAAGAGATGTTTCAATAATTCTTATTTGTCAAACAGAAAGATGTTGCATGTTATTCACAAACACTATGCCCCTTAGATAGGCTGCATGCATATATCATAGAGGATTGTATTCATCCCTCAATCATCTCATCAACCATCCCATGTGGCTCTCCACTTGATATCATGGATTAGATCACTCCAATCAATCACACACATAAATTCATGCCATAACACTTGTAGACATACAAAAAATCACATATACAAGTACACATAATGTTCTCAATCCCCACCAAGCCCCCCTTTGGAGAAAAGGTGAGGAAGTTTGAGTGGACCTTCATCATCCATGGTGATTGGGGATCAAGAATGCAATCATGTGATATGAAGGAACATAATTTGCCAACATGTAAACCTCATAGTCAAGCCTAATATGAGTACTTGGCCACTCATGCAAACCTACATCAATCTACCTAGAAACATACACTTTCTCTAAGTAGGGCACATGAAATGACTAGTGGAGTCTTTTATGAAAATCAAGCAAAAAGACTCAATTTATTACAATCATTTTGGGGGACTACCTAGGAAGATTTCCTTTGAATCACACACATTAAAAATCCAAATTAGTATCTACCTCTTCGGGATCTTATTGAAGACATAGCTTATAGTATGTCGTAGACAAAGCTTTTCCTTCATTTGTGTTAGAAGTTTCATCTTTGTCCTTGCCATCTTCTTTTGCTACAATATTTGCATGTTCCATATCTTATTCTTTGACCATCTTTTTAAAACATGTCTCTTCAATATGATCAAGTTTGTTGTAGAAGTTACAATTGGTAGTTTCCCTTCTTCTTTTTTGCTTTATCTTTGAGTAATAATATTCTATCAGTCTCAAGTATAGCTCTATCTTGCTCTATGATGTTCCTCATCAATGAGAACTACTGCCGTGTAATTGTAGCTCGTTTCTCTAGCTACTCTGAGTACTCCAAGTACTTCATTATATTTTGAGATATTCTCAAGATTAGAAAGTAGAATTGTAATCTAATCATCATCATCAATTTGGCTACTCTAAAACACACTGCTCAAAAATTTTGGACTTTCTCACTTCATTTTGACTTTTTTTCTGAATTGGTCACCTCCACTCAATATCACTTCATAGACTCATAAATTGGGTATTTTGGAACACTAAATGTGTATGTGCCACACTTAAATGGTGTTATAAACCTCAAATTTTTTCAAAGTTGTAAGTTGTGACCTCTACTTGATGCATCATGTGTAGTTTGGCAACAAAAAGGATCACACCCATACAAATAGTTCTAATGAAGCTATATATGTTGTGGACCTCCACTCAATATGAAATGTATTGAAAGAGTTTATTGAATTCAATATATAGGTGGTGTATAGATACACCATCTGATTGAATAATATATTTGGATGTGGTGTAAAGGTACACCATCTGATTGAATAATATATTTGAAGTGGTGTAAAGATACACCATTTTTTTAGAACAAGGCATACAATATATTATCAGATGCTTCTAAATCTCATCAGATTCTAATATTGAATTTTTATCTGATGGGTCAAGCCTAGACAAATGAAGCTTAATACGTGCAAAGCTAGGATTAGGGATTGTGATACATTTTTCAACATCATAGCCATGCTTTTTTTTATAAGTGCGAGTCCTTGATTTCCAATAATGAATAATGCTACTCACTTCCACCTCTGCCAAACTTGCTTTGTTTGGAATCCATTTGTGTTGCTTTTGAAATTAATCCTCATTTATAACATGTGTTGAGAGATCACGCTCAACATCATGTGATCATATGTGCATAGCACTAACCCAATAGAGTGCTATAAATGCACATAGTGATACTGAATCTCTATATGTTTTGTGCGTACATGAAACACTAGATTTTAAGCAATGGCCATGCAACTTTGATTGTCGCACCTCAGCACAGTTGCCTCATCCTCTTGCACTCCCATGTGCCATAAGATCCTCCTCAACCACATTGCTTCACATGCAGCAAAACATGCTACCTTGTACTCAGCCTCGGTGGAAGACAATGCCACTATTGGTTGTTTCTTACTGATCCAAGAGAAGATACCTGAACCTAAAGAGAAACAATATCTAGAAACTAATTTCTTGGAATCAACATCTCCAACCCAATCTGATCACAATGACAAGCCAAGGAAGTGCCCATACCATACGTGATGCCATAGTCAAGAGTGCCCTTCACATACCCGAGCACCCGCATCCCTGCATTCCAATGATTCTCCCGGGGCTTATTGGAGAACCTACTCGAAACGCCAACAGCAAAACTGATGTCCGGTCTGGTGTTGCACAGATAGATGAGACTGTCGACCAACTTCTTATACCTCCCGATGTCTTCTGGTGGTGAGGCATCCTCCCCAGGCAACCTTGCATTTACCTCCATAGGTGTAGCTATCTCTTTGCACTCGGACATACCGAATGCCTTCAAGATCTCCCTGCATATTTTTGCTGAGAGATGAAGATCTTGCCTGGCTATTGCCAGACTTCAATCCCCAAAAACAGTAGTGCATCAAGCCTCTGTCATCTCAAACTCTATGCTCAACACTGTGGGGGTTAAAGGTCAGTGTGCCTTTACCCCGGTTATGTATAATACTCAAACACATATATAAATGAATGAAAAAGAAGATTAGGGTGGTTCTGTACCCACCAAACTTGTGTGGCTCTCTGTCTCTCTCTCTCCTTCTTCCGTTCTTGCTTCCGTTGAGAGCACTCTCAACTGGTATCAGAGCCCGAGTGATCTAGCTAAGCGTGCGTGAATGCTTGAAGCTTAGTAGCTCTGTGGGAGGAAGGAGAAGCTTTGTGGGAAGCTTTGTGGGTGACTTTACTTGCATCCGAGTGTGTAGAGACCTTGGAGGAACCTTTGGAAAAGTCACTTTCTCTTTGTGAAGGGGTTTTGAGAGCCTGTTAAGAGCTTTCAAAGAAAAAGTCGTTTTTTGAGCTTTTTCCTGTTCCGTTCGATGACAGAGACTCCGTATTGACTTGTGGAGGCAACTATTGCTTGCTTTTGGTGTCCACATTACTTCAGGAGCCTAGAAACACCTTCATTCCTGAATCTGGGATCATTTCATTGGATTTCTGAGTCATTGTGTCAGTTCCTTCGTTTTTTGCCCGGGTGTTGGAACTCAAGTTTGGAGCAACAGATCTGTCAGTTCCGGTGGACTCAAGAGGTCCTAAAACTTCTATGTTGCTCATCATTCGCACTCCGGTGGAGTTTACAAACAGCTCTGTTTCAAAAAACGTTTTTCAATCCGTGTGTTGGACCCAGTGATTGAGACCATGGTTTCCAAAACCGTCTGTCCCATTGCGTTCCGGACGCCCAAAAACCCCTACCTGTCAGTTCTTGCGCAATTCGGTGGAGGATTTTCAAAGTTATAGATCTCTGTGTATTCGATTTCGTCTCTCTGTTATGCATTTTTCATTCTAAGGTTTTGAAACCTTAGATTTATGCCACATGGCAGTGGATAAGTGTTGACTCCCATTTCTCACTCATCGGTTGGGATTTTGGAGTTCTGGCAGAAGAGAGATATTTGCAGATTTTCTTGCTGAGTCCGATTATGCAATGGCGCCCATGTTTTGAGGCATATCAGGTTCTATTTTCAGTAGCGCTCATTACCGTGGGACTATGATTTCTTGAGCATACCTTATGCAGATCACTCTGGTTGCAGTTTGAGCAGTGTGTGCTCATTCGTGGTGTGCATTGGGTTGCAGTGGATGATTTATAGGCCATTTGGATGCATTGCGGTCCTTATTGGATGCGCTGATAGGCCCAAATTGCCTTGTGGGATGCTATTTTTATGGACGCTTTGCACATGGATGCTATTTTATGCTAAGGGACAGCTTTGACACATTGCAGGTGATGCACTGATAGTGCTATGCTCTCTTGGATGAGACATTATTGATGCATATGCCAATGGACGGTGTTCATGCTTGAGTCATTTGGCACTTATTGGCATTTTCTTTTGCCAGATTTGCTCATATGGATGCATAGTATATGCACATGAGTCAGATGCTTTGAGCTTTGAGTTTTGGTGATATTTCACTCTATTGTGGCATACACATTTGGGTGCACTTGGTATTTGGTGTGATTCTCTCTTGCAAGCACTAGCATTTGGGATTTTGTTTCATTTGCATCATGGCATCCTCTTCCATGTCTGAAAAGGAGTTTTTCAACATTAAAAAGTTTAATGGGACAAACTTTTCTTTGTGGAAAGAACAAATAAGGGATGTGCTTATTCAAAAGAAGCAGATTAAACCCTTGGCAGGGATTGAAGCTAAGCCTGCAAATATGTCTGAGGATGATTGGAATGAGTTGGATGCATTAGCAAAGTCTACTATTAGACTTCATCTTGCAGAGTCAGTTTATTTCACAGTAGTAAATGAGCTGACTACGGAAGATTTGTGGAAGAAACTGTGTGCCACTTATGAAAAGGAAACTGCCTCTAATAAAGTTTACCTCATGAAGAGGTTGTTTGAGCTGCAGATGAAGGAAGGGGTCTCCATTGCTTCACTTGAATGAATTCAATATTATTTTCAGCCAGCTTCAGGCTCAGAAGATGAATTTTGATGCGGAGACTAAGGCAATATTTCTCTTATGTTCATTGCCATCCTCATGGGATACCTTCCGTATAGCTGTTAGTAACTCTGCACCTGGTGGAGTACTGAAATTTGATGATGTTGTGGGTAGCTTGTTGGCCGAGGAGATTAGACGGAAGTCTATAGATGGCAACAAGTAGGATGCAGCCTTAAATGTGCAAAGGGGCAGATCACAGTTCAGGGGGAAGTCCCAAGAAAGAGGGAAGTCACGTAGCAAATCCAGGGCACGGAACATTGAGTGTTACCACTGTGGCAAGAAGGGCCATATGAAAAAGGATTGCTACAAGCTGAAAAGACAGCAAAAGGATAAGCAAAAGAATGCAAATTGGGGTGCAAATCAAAAGGAAGAGAGTCCAAGGGAGGACAAAGGAAAAGTGAAGATCAAGGAGATCAATGCAATCACACATGATATTGACAATGACGTTCTCTTCATGTCTAGTTTATCTGCAGAGTTGCTTACCACTTCCGATGATGCATATTCCCAGGATTGGATTTTGGATTCTGGTGCTTCATTCCATGTTACTCCCCATAGGGAATGGTTCTCCACCTATGACAGTGGAAAGACAGGTTGTGTGCATCTAGGAAATGACTATGCATGTGACATAGTGGGAGTAGGTGACATAAAGTTTTCTTTTGCAAATGGGTCTGCATTTGTTTTGAAACATGTGAGACATGTGCCTAAGCTGACCAAGAGTCTTATTTCAGTGGGTCAGCTAGATGATGCTGGTTTTCACACCACTTTTGGCTTTCAGAGTTGGAAAATTCAGAAGGGCTCTATGCTTTTGGCTAGGGGTGCCAAGTGTGGGACTTTGTATCCCTTACATGTATCAGGGGTATTTGATAATGTTGTTGCAATAATCGAGCAGCCAAGCACTTCTTTGTGGCATTGCAGGTTGGGGCACATGAGCCAGAATGGAATGAAACTCTTATGCCATTTGGGTTATGTACCGCATTTGAGTTTCTCTGATTTTGAATTTTGTGAGCACTGTCTCTATGGGAAGCAGACTAAATCAGCCCATAAAAGAAGGGGAAAGAAAGAGTTTGAAATGCTTGATTTGGTGCATTCAGATGTATGTGGTCCCATGTCTACACGCGGGGCTGAATACTATGTGACATTCATTGATGATGCAACTAGGAAAGTGTGGGCTTATGCTATAGCTCGGAAGAGTGATGTGTTCCAGGTATTTCAGAAATGGCTGGCCTTGGTTGAGAATCAGTCAGGTAGAACGCTTAAATGCCTACGGACTGACAATGGTAGAGAGTATCTCTCTCATGACTTTCAGCATTTCTGTGATACACGTGGGATTAAGAGGGAGCTCACATCCCCTCGTACTCTAGAGCAAAATCCATTTGCAGAAAAGATGAACCGTACCATTCAAGAAAGGTTGCAATGCATGCTTTCCAATGCAAGTCTTTCTGGTGGTTTTTGGGCTGAGGCAATGAAGACTGCAGTGCATGTGATCAATAGATCACCTAGTAAGAGTTTGGATGGTGGTATTCCTGAAGAGGCATGGAGTGGCAAGAAGCCCTCTTACTCTCATTTGCATATATTTGGGTGTGAGGCATATGCACATGTGCCAAAAGAGCTTCGAAAGAAGCTAGATCCTAAGTCTAGGAAATGCATCTTTCTGGGTTATGGTGAAAGTGGAGAGATGGGATATCGTCTCTGGGATCTAGAAGCAAAGAAGATCATACATAGCCATGATGTAGTCTTCAATGAAAAGAAGATGCATAAGGCACTCATGAGGGATGTGGAAATGAGGAAAATCACTTTCCAGGATGTGAATCCACCTGCATATGTTGATAGACAGCAAGTTGTCCATGCACCAAATGTGCAAGAAATGGTGCCACCAAGTACTCCCACAGGTATACAATCAAGGGTAGATGATGGATCATCTATTGGTGGAAATGATGAGCCAAATGTGGCTGATATGCAAATGGGACAGCAAGCTGAAATGCCCTTGAGAAGATCATCTAGAGTGTCTAGACCACCTGATAGGTTTGTTCTAGGGGTAGACTATGTGATGCTTACTGATTGCGGGGAGCCTTCTTGCTACAAAGAGGCTATGATGCGTGAGGATCAATGCAAGTGGGAGTATGCTATGCAATCAGAGATGAGTTCACTTATGAAGAATAAGACTTGGGACTTGGTTTCTTTGCCACATGGAAAGAAAGCATTGCCATGTAAATGGGTCTACAAAATGAAGGTCACAGGTGATGATGTGCCTAGGTACAAGGCCCGTTTGGTTGCTAAAGGGTTCAAGCAAGAGAAGGGTGTGGACTTTGATGAGATACTCTCTCCTTCTTCTGTTCTTGCTTCTGTTGAGAGCACTCTCAACTGGTATCAGAGCACACTTAGATGCATGCTTGGACTAGTGGCATTAGAGGATATGGAGCTTATGCAAATGGATGTCAAGACAGCTTTCTTGCATGGGGATTTGCATGAGGAAATTTACATGGTGCAACCGGAAGGCTTTGAAGAAAAGGGCAAAGAGCATTTAGTTTGCAAGCTGAAAAAGAGTCTCTATGGTCTTAAGCAAGCACCTAGAGAATGGTATCAGAAGTTTGATGCTTTCATTCGGTCCTAGGGTTTTAGAAGGAGTGAAATTGATCACTGCCTCTACACCAAAAGGGCTAAGGATAATAGCCTGATAATCTTGGCACTATATGTGGATGATATGCTCTTGGCTAGCAAGAATACTTATGAGCTAGATGCTTTAAAGGCCAAGTTGCATGAGGCCTTTGATATGAAGGATTTGGGATTCGCAGGTCATATTCTTGGTATGCGCATCACGCGTGATCGGAGTAGGAAACTCCTTTGGCTTTCACAAAAAGAGTATGTTACAAAAGTATTGCAGCGTTTCAATATGGAGGGGGGGAAGGCAGTGAGTACTTCATTGCCTCCTTATGTGAAACTGAGTCATACAGATAGTCCCAAATCAGATGAGGAGAGGGCCATGATGGCCAAGGTTCCTTATGCATCAGCGGTTGGGAGTCTTATGTATGCTATGATAGCTACTAGACCAGACATTGCATTTGTAGTGGGAGTTGTTAGCCGGTATATGGCTAATCCAGGAAAGAGGCATTGGGAGGCAGTTAAGTGCATCATGAGGTACATGAAGGGTACCAAGGAGATGTGCATTTGCTTTGGTAAAGGAGACATGCGTGTACTTGGGTACACAGATTCAGACTATGCAGGGCATGTGGATAGTAGGAGATCCACTTCTGGTTATGTGTTCACCTTTGCAGGTGGTGCAGTGTCGTGGATGTCTCGTGCACAGAAGTGCATTGCTTTGTCTACCACAGAGGCTGAGTATGTTGCAGCCACAGAGGGTTGCAAGGAGGCTATATGGCTTGATCGGCTAGTGGGAGATTTGGGGATTCATACAGGTGTACCGACATTGCATAGTGATTCCATGAGTGCTATTCAACTAGCACATTCAACTAGCACAGAATCCGGTCTTTCATGCAAAGACCAAACACATTGAGGTCAGGTACCATTTCATCAGGGAGGTACTTGAGGACAAGCGCATAGAGCTTGTCAAGGTTCATACAGATGATAACCCTGCAGAAATGTTGACGAAGAGTCTACCTAGTCAGCGGTTTGAGTATTGTCACGTATTGATGGGCATTGGATAGTATGCTCACTGGTTGTTCTCCCTTAAAGGCACATTGTCCTTTAAGTGGGAGGTTGTGGGGGTTAAAGGTTAGTGTGCCTTTACCCCAGTTATGTACAATACTCAAACACATATATAAATGAATGAAAAAGAAGATTAGGGTGGTTCTGCACCCACCAAACTTGTGTGGCTCTCTGTCTCTCTCTCTCCTTCTTCCGTTCTTGCTTCCGTTGAGAGCACTCTCAAACACCTTTCTAGTCTACTGGATCATGTCTTCATAGTCATCTGTAATAAGGAGATCATCCACATATAGAACAATAATAGCAGTCTTTCCACCTTTCCTGTACACATACAAGTTAGCATCTGAGGCACATCTTTTGAAGTTTAATTTATGAAAGAATTTGTCTATCCGTTGGTACCATGCTCTTGGGGCCTGTTTCACCTATTTCAACCTGTATAGAGCCTTCTTCAGCTTACATACCTTATTCCTAGAATGGGGGGCCTCAAACCTAGGTGGCTGAGCCACGTACACCTCCTCCTTGAAGTCACCATTCAAGAATGCTAATTTAACATCCATTTGATAAACTGGCCACTTTTTATGAGCAGCCATTGATAGTATTGTACGAATAGTGGTCATTTTCGCAGTCGGAGCGAAAGATTCCTGAAAATCAAACCCTTCAACCTATGAAAATCCTTGTGCAACCAATCTGGCTTTGTACTTGTCGAAAGTCCCATTGGCCTTGTACTTTACCTTCTAAACCCACTTGGTGCCGAAAAGCTTGCTGTTAGGTGGTCGATCTACCAGCTCCCAAGTTTCATTCTTCATGATGCTGTCATATTCTACTTGCATAGCATTTTTTGAATCTCGGTCTGCAAGTGCCTCCTCCAAACTCACAGGCTCCTTTACTTTTGCAATAATCTCAGCCATCAAGGCTATATTGTCTATTTGAGCATAAGCCCTCCTTTCCTCCTCGATTCTCTGAGACTACCTTGGTCCATCTACATGCTGCTCAATAGACATAAGCATCTGGTTATCATGGTCGTAGAGCTGCCTTACCCATTGTGGCAATGGCTTTTCCGGTGGTGTAACAACAGGCTGGTGACTTATACCTTCATTATTTGATATTTCCTCCTCCTTTATAGCTCTTGGGACAGGTCCATAGTGAATTACCTCTTCACCTGATGATAAAGTGGAAAGCTCTTCTCTGCCTCCACTTGCATGTGGCTACTCCCTGAACACCACATCGCAGCTCGCTATGATCTTCTTTGCCTCTTGGTCATACAACTTATAGGCTTTCTTCTCATCACAATAGCCTAAGAAGATACATTTGGTGCTTTTTGGTTGTAGCTTGTCTCTCTCTTTGTCTAGTACATGTGCATAGCATTCACACCCAAACGTTCTAAAGTGGGAGACAGATGGTTTCTTACTATTGTAAGCCTCATGTGGTGCTTTACCTTTGAGTGCCTTTGTATAGTTGCGATTAAGGATGTAAACCATAGTATTGACAGCCTCAACCCAAAAGTGGTTTGGTGGTCTAGCACCTTTCAACATACACCTCCCCATCTCCACCGTGGTCCACATTCCACGTTCAACAACCGAATTTTGCTAAGGCACATGTGGTGTCATCGTTTGTCGCTTGATCCCTTTGCTCTTGCAAAAATCTACAAACTTTATAGAAACAAACTCACCACCACTATCCGATCTGATTTTCTTCACTTTTCTCCCTATTTCACTTTCAACAAGCTATAGCCATTCTTTAAATTTACCAAAAGCTTGAGCCTTTTTGCAAAGAAAGTACACCCACCTCTTCCTACTATAGTCATCAACAATCAATAAAAAATAGGAAGATCCCCACAAGGCCCGTGTAGGCATCTTACTGCACGAGTCAACATGCACCAACTCTAGAGGAGCGTTTTCTCTATTCTTACTTTCTTGTGGGAATGCCTTTCTCTATTGCTTGCCCATCATGCAAGCTTCACACAGTTCTTTGATTTCTATGACTGCAGGGAAGTGAGCAACCATACCTTGCTTTTGCATCTCCTTCAGTATTGCAAATCTAATGTGGCCGAATCTTTCATGCCAAAGTCTACTTGTGCCCACTCCAGCGGTGGCTGTAAGAGCACTTAGCTCATACAGGTTGTTCCTCCTTCCTCCTGTCCTAACAAGATTTCTTGCACTATCCAAAATTTTTGCTCCTATCTTATTGAACCTCACCTCATGGTCAAGGTTAGTTATGGAAGCAGCTGATAGCAAATTTCTCTTGATTTGTGGAACATACAGCACATTAGATAGTTTCTTAGCATCTCCATTTACAGAAACAAATGAAACTAGCATTGTGTGTTATTACCAACTATCATGGTGATGGGTTCCTACAGAGGCTGCATGGAACAATATAGATGCACCACTACCCCAACACCCATGAATTAGTGGTTGAAGCTTCTTGAACTGAGGAACACTCTTCCTCAATGGCCAAAAATAGATCCAACTCTGCTTTCACTGTGTTAGTTGTCTCTTTCCCCTTATCTGTCTTCTTTAGGATACCGTTCTTTTCATTTGCTTTCTTGACCCAGTAATCTACAATCATATCGCCCTTCTTTTTGCAGTAGAAGCATTCTCCTTGAAACTTCTTCTTGCCACCCTTCTTCCTTTTGTTACCACTAGTAGAGGACTCACCTTTGGTGGAGGAACCACCTTTGCCTTTTGCAATGGCAGAGAAAGTAGCATCCCCATTGCCACCTCCATCTCGAGCTTTAAGCCTCAATTCCTCCTCCATAAGTAAAGCACAGAACTCCTCAAATGACAATGGTTGGAATCTCACCTGAGTGTTAAGCGATGTTACCAGTCCATCAAACCTTGGTGGACATATCCGGAGACACCGCCGAGCTAGCTCTTTGCTAGTCTTTTGTATCTCAGTACCAGCCATCTGGTCACGTAGATTTTTTATTCCGGTTATGAAGACCTCCGCTATCTCTCCTTCATTAAACTTCTCTGCTACCAGTTGATTCTCTAGGTTTTGGATTCTTGTCGGATTCCGCGTCTCATACTAACTCTTCAATATGTTTCAGGCCACAGTTGCCTTAGATGTATGCTAAATCAAGGTCAAAACACTATCAGTAGTACTTGTAACCAAGGCACATAGAGCATCTGCATTGCTATGTTTCCAAGCTCGTAGAAGGTTGGCATTAGGAGGTATCATACTCCCCAGATTTGCTAGTTCAAGGGTTCCTTGTGGTTCTGGGTCAGTCCCCAGTATTGTCTCTAGAAGCTCATATGAATCCAGAATAGCATTAATTTTAAACTTCCATAGAGTGTAGTTCGTACCATCTAGCTTGCCTTCAGTGAAGGCTCGTGGGAAAATCCTCAACACCTGGATTGTTGTTGCAGCAGCAGCTGTTGAACTGGAGCCGTTTCCTATTGCCATCACTCTATATGCTATTGAAGCCCTCGCCTCTCTTCTATTCTTTGATCCTTAGAGCTGCCTGGGCTCTAATACCATGTTAAATTACACGGCACTGCGGAATGAAAACTGAACAAAGAATAGAGAGTACACAGCAAACTAGAATTGAACCAACTTTTCCTTCAATACTAATGTAGTTGTACAGATGATGGCTTCGTCCACCCATACGCTCTCACAGTGGAGCTTAGATGGTGATCTAGACAGATACTAGGTGAAGAGCTACTAGCTGGAAGATCTAATCTAATCTGAACTGATCTGATACAATGGACTGGGGAGGTGGCCTCTTTATAGCTATGAGGGCGATAGTCGGATCAACGTAGGCGGTGGAGTCGACCAATCGACCTAGTCGGTAGAGCCGACCAGTCAACCCAATCAGTGGAACCGACTAGTCATCCATGGAATATTCAAGGAATATTTTCTATGCCATCGCCTCAGGAGCTCCCACCCCCAAACTCCCATCAGGGGGGCTGCTGGCCCTCGTGGGACCCCCCAGCCGGGGGCTAGCTGGCCCCCAGGCCCCAGCAAGAATAAGGAGCTCCCACACAATCACGTTTCTACCATCAACAATGTCATTGATAGACCTCATCTAACATGCAAGTCAGGATCCATCCAGTGTCCCAGGCTCACACATGGCTTCTCCTCATATGGAGGCCTTACAACTTGAGCACCAACTTGGACAGTGCTGGTGGTTACCAAGAGGGTGGGGCATTGAGCATATCTAACAACCTAACCCTAAATGGGTTTGTATATATTCTACATTTTCAACTAAATCTAGGGTATAGTTAGTCATTTGTGGTGTGCTCTCTAGCTATGCCCTCTCTCCTCATCTCCACTCTTCTCCTCTCCTTTCTTCATATTTTGTCATGGTATCAGAGCTCCCTTGCCCTCCGCTAAGGCATTGCGATTCTTGAGAGTGTGAGAGAGATTGAGTGATTGTGAGTTCTCTTGAGTATTCTCCGTGAGAGTTCACTTCCGATGAGAGACTCCCATCTATTGAGAGAAATTTCCATCCACTTGGAAGAATTTCCATCCATAGGATCTCCATTCATCTCTTTCGAGAGTTCATGAGAGATCTATTGAAAGAGAGAGATTTCTCATTCTGTTCATTATTTGAGATCCTTGTGTGAGAGAGATTCATTGTTAGTTGCGAGATCTATTGTTATAGATTTTTGTTTTTCATTTTGAGAGAAAGAAAGAGAGCTTTTGTGAGTCCATTCTCTATCTAGAGAAAGAAAGAGAAAGAGAGTTCTTGAGATTTCTTTAGAGAAAGAGAAAGAGAGTTCTTGAGATTTCCTTATGAGACTCGGAAGCATAGGGACTTCCAGTCTCCTAGCTAAGGCTAGAAAAAGGGTTGTGGAAATCTACAGCAAGCTGGGCTCAGCTCAGCTCCTTCGATGGCAACAAAAAGGTGGCCTTGACTACCATAGCCTACTCCGTCCACGTCCATTGAACTCTGCAGTACTTCGCAGCTGCTCCACATTGAATAGCAGTGGGGAGTTGCTCCTCTGAGGGCTCCCGGCTCCCGGCTCCTTCGATAGCCTCGAGCTAGCTCTAGTACTCCGACTGACGAGCTCAAAGCCCATGCTCCAATGCTCTTACCTGAACACAAAGCAATCAGCACGGACGACCTCACGGCTCACAGCATATGCGCTTAGTTGAATAGCACTCGGTAACGTGCAACGCCACTGACAGAATGCCTCTAGCCGCTTGCCTCCATCATCACTGACTGCGGAATACCTGCTTGCAGACTTACAAACGCCTCCAAAGCTTGTCTACAAGGCCCTCCAGCCTCATTGGCAGCGCAACAAAACACAAGCCTCATACTGCGCTTCATCAGCGGGCCTCCAACGAACGCCGTGTCTCCAGCTCTTCTGCTCCACGGGCTAGCTCCTATATCGACGAAACAGACGACGCTCATGCCTCTCCAACAGCACAGTGACTCTAAAGCTATCCTATCGCACCTGTGCAATGATGTCCTCAACGCCATGCAATAGCTCCTCCAACGTAGTCTCTAATCCCATATCCGCCTCCACATATTGCAACCTCACAGCCAGTAAGCCCAGCCATTGTGCCATCGACTCTAGCAACAGATGCTCTTCAATGCTCCAATATCCACAAAGCGGCTCATAGAACGACGACGTCGCCATAACAAACCATCAAGAGCCGACGTACTGAAAATGTCCGTCGTTCTGCCCAAGATCTCCGTCGTTCCGCGCTCCGTCACAGAGCCTAGCTATAGCCAAGCTCCTTTGACACGTGGGAAAGCCACGTGGCAGATAGGGTTAGCCTTATCCCTTGGGCTTGGTTAGTAGTCAACTTTTGGCCACGTGGCAACCCAATCTGCCACGTCAGCAGCAGCCAAGGCACCCATCAGCCACATCATCAATTGACACATGGTAGGTCCACGTTATCTTGGCACCTCGCCTTGCCATATCAGTAGTAGCCATCATGTAGGTGCCACATCAACATTGCCAGGTCAGTAGTCCATGTCATCAATGCCACATCATCAATAGCAGGTCCAATCAGCACTGCCACATCAGCACCCTAGTCAGCAATGACACATCATCAGCCACATGGCACTCTAACCCCCTGCTTGGCACGCTTGGCATTTTGCATGTGACCACTCCTACCACCTCAGCACAAGGCTCCACAGTCAAAGTCACTGCATGTGACCCCCTGATTGCCACATCATCACTACACATTTTACTCTTTTTTGCCCCTCCACCTAGATCAAGCCGTATCTCTTGATTCAGGAGTAATTTGAGGGAGCTACAAAAAGGTGAAACGATCGATTTTTTGTGCTCTACATGCTTGTCACATCATGCACACATTTTGGTGCAAGTATCAATCACTTTTGAGCCTCACCGACAAATCCACTTCCTACACACACATCAGCCTCTACATCAACACATCTAACCCAACACATAAAAAGAACCAAAGAAAAGATATTATTTGTTGTTCTTTCATCGATTGATGATTGGTATAGATCTAAATCAAAGTAGACTAGATCGCCACCATAGAGGAGACGCTTTGAATTTCCCCAAGTTGCCAATCTAAGCCATGCCCAAAATTCTCTGCTAGTTCCTACTCGGAGTCAATCCCTACGCTCACATATGGTTTCACTATTCATGACACTTTGAGCACATTTCTTGCACCATGTCTACAACTAGCAACCTCAATCTAGAGGCATCTGCTAAGCTAGAAAACTCCAATTACGGCACATGGAAATACCGAATGGAGACCAATCTTGTACTATCAGACAAATGGGAGTATGTCAATGGATCTACACCTAAATTATTGGATGATCCAGCCAACAGTAGCTCTATTCCACCTGTTGTCATAGCACTAGCTACAGGATCTACAGCAGGATCTCCAACTACACAAACTATTTTTGCACCTATAGCAGATCCTGCCATTGCCTAAGTACAGGCAGAATGGGATAAGAAAGATAAGTATGCATATCATCTAATCAAGCACAATGTGCAAGATGTCATGCTAGGATAGCTCAACATCGTCAAGACATCAAAAGAAGCATGGGATATGTTCGCAGCTCTCTACGAGTCTAAGAACACTTCCAGGATTCTCACACTGAGAAACCAAATCAACCAAACTTTCCACAACAGTAGTAGCGAAATTGGTCATGCTTACATACTCAGGATCAAAGACTACAACAATCAACTTGTAGCAGTAGGAGAGACTATGAATCCCGCAAAAATGGTTCAAGTTATCTTGAATGGACTAGGAGACAGATACGAGAATCTCTTCCAGAAAACTGCCATTCCATGGCAAATTTCGACACTGGAAGAACTTCAATTAGCCTTACTTGGTGAAGAACTTAGGACTCAGGCCATTCATGCATGCAAAGGTCATTCTAATGATCAAGTATTCACAGCTTTAGACAAAAGCAGAGGTAGAGGCAAAGGCAGAGTTAGATCATTCTAAAGAAGTGGTCATCATCAGCAACAAAATCATCAACAAAGTCATCAGCAAAGAGGAAATCATTCCAACCAAGGAAGATTCCAAGGACGAGGGAATGCATCCACCAACATGTCAAACATGTTAAAGATTATTCTACCTCTACAAGCACATATGCAAAGAAAGCACTAACAAGAAGAATTCCACGTGAAGAAGAAAAAAACTTTTTGTCAAAACGAAGTCTCATTACAACCATCTTGAGTCCTGCTCATCCCTATAGGTCTTGTTGGAGGATGATGATCTACATACCTTCCACACACACACCTATGATTATTGTCTACTGAGCTTCTTCACCGAATACAAAGCATCGAACCATAATAACATTGGAGTAGATCCACATAATCTGCTGCCAACTGAGAGATTCCAGGAGAGAAGCTGAGCTCAAAGATGAGCTCTACTCTCAGAGAATTGCACCAACTCCAAAGTGAGCAAAAATTATGGGTGTTGCTAGCTTCATGCACACTTCAAGACCGCCATGTAGGGTCCATGCAAATTGTCAATCACACCCATGCTCACGTGAGGTTTGCTCTCCTCCAACACCCTCCTCAAACCAAATGTTGGGAAGATGACCATGAGATAAAAAATGATTCACCATAACGAGAATGCACAAACAAAGTGCTTCTTAGACAAAGGTGACATAAAATGAACCAAAAATGGCCCCCCCTTTTCAAAAACACAGATGAAAGAGTAGGGGTCAACTGGTTCGAAAACAAAACATCATTCATGATAAAAAACGAGATTCGGGCAGGTAGCTGTATTGAACTAGAATATATATAAATGATTTTGTTACTTCCTAAAAATTGTTGAATAATATTTTCCATTTTGACTTAGTTTTTAAAGTTAATTTAGAACATAGATTTATGTAAACTTGCGATTTGAGAAGAATTCATTATGATATCAAGAAGAGCACTATAATTGTAGAAATATTTTAAATACACTACAATATTTTATAAGAGTAACAATACATGAAAATTTATGTAGTATACTTAAAAGTGGTTATTATTGGATTTGTTTTAAATGGAGTTATATATCACTAAAAACATGATGTATTTAAAAGCATTTTTTAATAATAGTTCATACATGAAATTTTTTTGTGTATTGAAATATTTTATTAATGCTTTGAAAACAAAAAAAATTGAGTAATATATGCTATGAATTAAGAATCCTTCAATACTATGACTTTACTATAGTTTGAAATAGGAAGTTTTTTACAGGTATTGAAAATGGGATTCTATTTAAATATACTAGATTATGTGTCTATTTTTTAGAAAGTAAAATTTTTTTATAGATGCTGGATTTCCATTGAGGTTATTGTAGCCATATTTCAATTCGGTTGTGTTGAGTTATTTTATGAATTTCTCTTCGAGTGTATCCACTTTGCTTTTTAAGTTTGTAGTGGCTAGGATTTCTATTTTGAAGTTCGAGTGGAACGGTTTGTTAACATCATGTTTCAATTTTAATGGAGGATTGGTTTGGTGTTATGCTATCTGTTTTTCAAGATTTCTAGTTTGTCCAATATATTGTTTTTCTGTAGTAATACATAGAATAGAATATATGTAATATGTGCCTTTTGTGCCGTTTTCTTTGTCTTCTTCGCGATTTCTTATTTGAAATAGCAAAATAAAGTACGATGAGTTTTTTCATGTGTGTTAGAAAATGAAATTTGTATGTATTTTAAGATATGGAGCCAATAATGTACTTGTAGGTGGCTGAAATATATTATTCTTTGGTGGAGTCGGGAAAACTCAAAATGTTCAACATATGCTTCTTTTGCAAAATTCAAATCAATAATGGAAGTTATACCTTCTATGGTAAATGGCATTCTTTTGCTTTTTTTTTATCGTCTGTTTGGAACATGTTGTTGAACTCCGCTAGTATGACATTTCTAGTCTTACGATCTATTTTGAGCTCATTTTGAGAAGTTCGGCTAAGCTTACTTTGTAGCCAAAGTGTAGAAGTTCAAGGCAATAAGCTGAAATTCCTTCTTAGTGCTTATCTATTATAGCTTGTGCTTCTGTTCTCAATATCATTGGAGTATGGAACATGTTGTTGAACTCTACTAGTATGACATTTCTAGTCTTACGATCTATTTTGAGAAGTTCGACTAAGCTTACATTGTAGCCAAAGTGTAGAAGTTCAAGGCAATAAGCTGAAATTCCTTCTAAGTGCTTATCTATTATAGCTTGTGCTTCTGTTCTCAACATCATTGGAGTAATGATATCATCCTCTTTTGTGAATTTTTAAATTATGTACTTAGTTAGACCTACATTATGTTTGAATTGATATTGTGTATATGTTATTTATTGTATTTTAAAATGAAAAGTTTAATCATTTTTTATAAATAAATTTTGTTACTAACCGTTTGCTCTCATTTCTTTGTCCCCATGTTCTGCCTTCCATTGTTGTACTTCATGTTGATTGTTATCCATAAAATTCCTAAGGTCTTGTAGTGTGCTCCATCCATAAATGTATTCATTTGGTTCCTTTCCATCCATGTTTGCGAGACGCATTTGAGCTATATACAAAAAATAATTTTGTCCCTTTGTTCTTTTTGTTGATTTCTCTTGATCTTGTTGAGCCAATCGGGCTTTACTTTTGAATTGATTAAAGATCTACAAAATAGTAATCTATTATAAATTAGAATATAAACTAATGTGAAGAAATACTACAATGCGTAATATTGAAAATGTACCTCGTCTGATGTTGCCATATTGATTTTATTTAAGATTCTTAAGTTGTTTCAATTGGCGACTCGTGAAAGCATGACATATGTTAGGCCTGGTGCAAATGATTTTTGTATTACTACTAGATCCTTTCCTTTGAGTGTGCATCCTTGTGACTTGTGTCCTGTAATTGCATATGCTAGTGTGATTGGAAAAGTTGTTTTGTGATACCATATTCCAAGTTTAATACCTTTCTTTTATGTTTTGATCTTCTTAGTATCATTTTTTCATTTGTTGATAAGATCTTGGCATGAATTTTTAAAATGTTGTTTGTGTTATTATCTATTTCTAGTGATATGACACTTGCAATACCGCCATTTGTAGCTCCGATTGTGAGATCTATATTTTCTATGATCATCTCTTTCACTCCTATTGCGATTTGTTGTATGGAGTGGAAATTTGGATCCATTATCCATTCTTTTAATTCTAAGATTTGATTTGCATTGGATGTCACAGTGACGCTTTTAATTTGATGCTCATTGAATTTCTTATGTAGTATGAACTTATTATAGTATCGTGTGTCATTTTGATGGGTGCATAGTATAGTTGTGTCCTTGTCAATGAAATCGTTTGCTTCACTATCACTTATGATTAAATTACCTAGGTAATATTGAATCTCTTCTACCATTGGTTGTCTTATTCTGATTATGTTTAATATGTATGTTGGATCTTCTAGGTGACATATTGATGTGTGAAGGAATGAAAAGGTTACAGTTGTCCAGAAACCTAAGTTTCCAATATAGCATTTTCTACAAAATTCATTTTCTTGCACCTTGTATTTACATCTTGTATTTACATACTAGAGGCAATTGGAACATATCTCCAAATAAGAGCATTTTTTTATTTTCAAAAGGCTACAAGATTGTTTGCTTGCAAGTTTCGCAAAATGTCTTATTATTGTGTTTAATGTTTAGATTATCATTATTGAGATCTCATCAATTATTATGATTTCTGCATTTTGCAATTCTATGTATCGTTCGTCTGACACTGATTAGGAGGCACGAAACATATCGTGTCTCTTTGGTAGAGCAAATTGATGATGGACAGTAGTTGCTAATCGACTTAATCTCATTGCAACTGCTCCTGTTGTTGCTACTAGAACAATAGATTATCCTTGTTTTACATAATTATAAGTAATGTACTTGATCATAAATGTCTTTCCTGAACCAGGAGTACCACAAATGACATGAAGTCCTGTGGGTGATCCATTAATCTTTTCATAAATTTCTTGTTGTTCAGAAGAAAGAGTTGCATTTTCGAAGTCCTTGAACTCGTTCATCATTTGTAGTAATTTTGTGTGTGCTGTGTTATGTATATTGGTATCTTCATGAAGGTCGGTTGAAGCCATGAAGGAGTTTTGAATAACATGTAATGGGCATTTTTAGAGTATCATGTTTGTTAGTTGGTGGCGATTTTGATCAATTAGCAAGTGCACTTTGCAATATTGATCGATCAGAGATTCGATGTCTTCTTCTGTTTTTACGAAGTCTTGGATATGGCATTCTAAGAAGTAAGATTTTGTATGAATGTTTTCAGAAATGAGCTCATTCTCATTTCTAAAATTTATGTTCTTGAGTAGAAGGTTGTAAGAAAATCCTTCAAAATGATGAGCAGGGTGGTAATTTGTGAAGCATACAATCCGTGTTGATGGATATATATAATTTTTTAAAGAATCTACGATAGTTATGTTATCTCTTTGACTTTTGGACATTGTATTGTTTCTAGAATTCATAGAAGGTCAAGTTCTCCATGACACTTGGTCGACCGCAATATATATCTATAGGATGCATTACAGAAACACAATGTTCACGAAGGTATTTTTGGTGCATAGATGGGGAAGAGGAGTCAATGAAATGCACAGCTTCGCTTCTTTGAATGGTAGATATTTGTAAGCATGACAATGCTACCTCTGTTGGAGATGTTGGCTTGGAAAGAATGTATGCAGATATCATTTTTAACTTAATTGGATCTAGATTATCTAGTCCAAGAAGTTTCACATCACCAGGATTTAAGTTCATGTGTCCCATGGGTTTGGTTTTCATAGCATATTTTAGAAGGTAATATGATAGGCATGTGTTGGTTATTTTTTGAATATTCATATGTACTTGCCACAAGAGTAATATTCCTGCATGGTATGGAATGACATTACGATGTTCTAGGGATGGATGGAAGTAGATACATCTTTGTGTGAGAGGATCTAAAGTACGTTTAGTTTCTAAATGTATAGGATATGGAAATCCATATTTGCATTTGTGGTTTGTGCTTGAGTTAAATAGATTGCATGTCAGCCTACATGTGTGGATTTGTTTTCTCTTTACCATATAGTTAAGCTTTCTTTGAATTGAATTCTCTGGCCAGTTATTACAATCATTCATGTAAGGGATATATGCATTTATCTGGTTTGATGCAATCTCTATGTCTTGTTCATCTACCCATAGCATTATGTGTGCATACATAGATCCTCGATTTTGTACCTCATATCTTATGATGTGATGGTTAACTCTACGTAGTAGTCCTTTATCACACAGAATATATCTTGCTAAGAATTGTTGCAGTCTAACATGAAAGAGCACTGCGCATTCAACTGGACAATCTCTCCATGTGAAGTTCTTATTGAATTGTTTAGCAATGGTTTCTACTTGATCGATTTCACACCATCTCGTGGTTGATACCTCATCTGCAGTAAGTGTAAGGAATATATTGGGAAGGCCCCATGTGTCAACCATTGCCATTAGATGTTTTAAGTTTCTACAGTGCCATGAAGGAAATCCAGGAATAGAACTTGGTATTTGAAACTTAAGAATACATCTAATTATCTCTTGTTCAGATATTCTTGGATTTTGTCATCTTTGTTGGTTAATATCTCTTTGTAATACTATAGTTTGAGTAGAATTTGCTATTATAATAGATTGATGTATTTGGTACATCAACAACAAGTATGGCTTGTAAAGAGTGAACACAGAGAACAATGTTGATATTCTCATTTTTCAATATACGTTGAAGAACATCTTGCCATCATGAGCACCATATCCGAAAGGATAGAGGAATGGGAATAATGCATACTCAAGTGTTAATTTGTCACATTGTGATAGACCTTCCATAGATGTTATGAGCTAACACTCAATAATTCTTGTTGATACACAAGATACACAAAGTACAATTGTGCCGACTTCCTGTGATGTTTTTTTTTTAAATTGATGAGTTGTAGGTAGCATACTAATTTGTTCTAGGAATGACAAGTAGTCGTCCTCATGTGCAATTTTCATAAGATCAAATGGTGAGTCAGCAGAGTGTCTTTCAAGAATATCATAAATAACTTCTAAAGAAAGAACACTCACTCCTAGTTTTGGATGCGGTCGTTCATACATTGTCAAGTATTTTTTAAATATGGGATTTGTTCTAGAGTTAAACATTAGAACGTGTTTCGTTGTTGATAGTAAGTTTGTTGAGTTACTACAAAATCTTTGTTGGCAATTCCAACCTTTAGTGGATTATCCAACATCGATCTTCTTTGTAGTATACCTGTTGCTAAAGATGTAATACCTTTAGAAATGTTTAGGGATATATCGATTATAGAATGCATTTGCATTTGAAATATGTTCGCACCTAATACAATATTTTGGATCATAGGGAACCAAGTACAACTTTCTAAATGGAGTATCTATGCATGCTTTACAAGCCATTTTTTATCTATATCCTAGGCCATTTTCTACATGCAAACTTATGAACGTATTGAATAAGTCATATGGTGTTATACTTGATTCTAGTAGTGATATTACTTATTTTAACTTTGTAGAAGAACATGTGTTAAATTCTATTCTACCACAAAATACACAATATTGCATCTTTGAAATATATTGAGAAGTAATTTGGTTCCATTCTTTTAGAAGTTAATCGATGAATAGCCATGAAGAGAAACTTGGTTGTAATCATCTTTTCTTGTTTTCTATGCTAATGTAGGAAGCATGTTCTCTTCTTTCAATAAGTGACCTTTTCATATTTTTAAAGTAAATTATATGTTAAAGTAGAAGCACTTACTTTCTTTTCCTGTTGTAGATCAAAGCGTTAAAAATGACTTGAAATTCACCAATTCAAATAATTTGCAAACAAAATATCAAGGTTGTTAACACACTATATTTTTACCAATTTGAATATAGCATATAGGAATTTGAATGTAGCATATAGGATTTCGAATTTACAACATGGTAAATAGCTCTTTCTTTTTGCACATAGGAGTTTGTGTTTAACATATATTTTTTTGAATGTTTTTGGTAGCTATTTGAATTTGGGATATAGCATTTTCATTTATCACTTTTTATATATATGGTAGCAATTTGAATTTAAGATATAGCACTTTGAATTTCGTACAAAGCATTTTGCATTAAGAATTAGTACTTAATCATTGAGCAACTAGCATTTTTGCATTTAGCATATAGCGCTTTGTATCTAACACATAAACAAATAAACTTAACCACACATTCATGTGGGGGGAGAGTCGGCACATTTCCTCTCCAAAAATTATAAGACCAAGGAATGTGCCCTTCCTTGGGTTCATATCATTTTGCATTTTGCATGTTAACATTTTTTTTTTTTGCATTTTTTTGGTAGCGATTTGAATTTGGGACATAGCATTTTCATTCATCACTTTTTATAATATATGGTAGCAATTTGAATTTAAGATATAGCACTCTGAATTTTGTACATAGCATTTTGCTTAAGAATTAGCACTTGTCATTGAGCAACTAGTATTTTTGCATTTAGCATATAGCGCTTTGTATCCAACACATAAACTTAACCACACATTCATGTGGGGAGAGAGTTGGCCCATTTCCTCTCCAAAAATTATAAGACCAAGGAATGCGCCTTTCCTTGGGTTCATATCATTTTGTATTTTGCACTTAGCATTTTGCATATAGCATGAACAATTTGAGTTTGAGATATAGAACATAGCACTTTGCATTTTGCACATGGTACTTTGCTTTTAGGAATGTATGATTTTGTATTTTGAACACAGTATTTTGTATATAGCATGTAGCAATTTGAGTTTGGGATATAGAACTTTGCATTTAGTATATAGTAATTTTCATTTAGGTATTAGAAAATGGCTAATATGCCATATCAACATCTTGGGTTGTTCTTGTTCTAGGTATATGTGCAACAAGCTATATGGTGTGTTGACTTTATATGGTTTTAAGCTTGCAGAAGAGGAGCTAGGAATAAGGGGGGGCTTTCCCACACCTAGGTTAGATGGACACCATTGGAGTTATCTTGTGAGGGATGATGGCTTCTGTCTTCTTGAAAGCTTGTATGATGAGATCCATTGGGTGAGGGATACGAAATCAAATTTTGGTAAGTACAGAGGAATTGTGAGTGGTCCAAGGTTGCAAAGAAGGTGCTTAAGGAGCTACAAACTAGAAACCCTTGTCATATACATATATTGGATGGGCACCATTAGATTGCTATCTTGAAAGCTTGAATGAGGAAATCCTTGTTTAGTTCTTAGAGTGAGTGTGTGCATCAGAAGCATGGATATCTGGATAAAAGATTTCTAAGTAACCTTCTTATTGAAATGTATGGAAAATGTGAAAGGTTGGAGTATGCACAAGCTATTTTCAACAAAAGAATCCTGGAGTTTTATGATTGCTACATAAGCCCAGAATGAATTTGGCAAAGAAGCTTTACAATTGTTTAAAGATATTCAAATACAAGTCTAGAAAAGCAAGATAGCTTTTACTTGTGTATTAGATGCATGTGCTATTGTAGCAACCTTAGAGAAAGGTCTAGAGATATATGTTCTTATTGTTGGCAATAGATGGTAGTTAGATGTGGTGGTGGTGACAACTCTTGTCAATATGTATGTTAAGTATAGCAACATGGATGATTCAAGGCCTGTGTTTGCATAGATGTAACTTCGGAATGCAACCTCTTGGAATGCCATGATTATAGTGTGTCTACATGATTCAATGGTTTTTTTTGCAAAGATTGCACTATCGGATGCGATCTCATGAAATGCCCCCATGATCACACATTGTCTCTAGGAAGTGCACAACGAGGAGGCTTTACAACTATTTGGTCAAATGCGTGGTGAAAGCATTGACCATAACAAGGTCATTTTCATTTGCATTTTGGATGTGTGCACCAAAGAAAAAGCCTTGGAAGATTGGGGCACTTACATGCTAGTTTTGTTGGCTGTAAATTGGAATCTGATGTTGTTGTGGGGATAGCAGCCCTTGTCAATATGTATGGCAAATGTGGGATTCTAGATGATTCAAGAACTGTGTTTGCAGTGATGCCTATGTGAAATGTGGTCTCATGGAATACCATAATTTCAACATCTGCTTAGAACGAGTTCAGAAAGGAAGCCCTACAACTGTTCGGTCAAAAGTAGGCTAAAGGTGTGAAGCCATACAAGGTACAACCTTTTTTTGTGTTCTCAGTGCTAGCATAGTAGCCTTATAGAAAGGGCAAGAGATCCATGCTTTTATTGTTGGCAACATATGGGAGAGTATGCGTAAGGTGTCTAATAGAGTGTTAGAATGCAACGTGGCCATGCATGGGGGAAAAACTGACAGCATTGGTAGGGATGCAACATGGGCAGCATGCTAGCTGCCATGTGGGAACCAAGAACTACACAAAAGATCACTAGCAAATAACTACAACTTTATAGGAGTACCTTGGAGCGGTGAAAGTTATCAATGCAAAGTTGTCAAGCTCATGTCAGAGGTCTGCAAGTAGATTACAGCACCCAAGGTATGTTTGGAGCTACAAAGGCAGCAAAGCAGGGTTGTCTATTCCACGACAAAAGGTAGCAAGCACATTCCATCCATCTTTACAAGTGCAGTTTCCAAAACCATGTGTTGGAGACATCCATGATCTAATATAGTAGCATGATTTGCCTACACCTCTGTTAAGGAACCAAACTGGCACACGCTTCAAGAACATAGACAAATCTTCCCTTGCTACAAAATCTGCTCAGGTGCAAGCTCCACCTTATGTGCTTCTCCTATTGCAATATCCTAAGTCCAAGGCACGAGATGGTAGGCCTGATGCTGCCTGCAATCTCATCTCTAAACTACTCCCTGTGGACAGCTAACTATAAGGCAGTGCTTGCTATAATCTCCTGCAATCTCACCTCTAGACTACTCCCTGTGGACAGCCAATTGTAAGGCAGTGCTTTTGTTGTAACCTTGGTCAACTTGCTACCCTTTGATGGAAGCTATCCAATGCCTTAGAGCAATGCCCATTGTGGTCAAAAGCCACAATTATGGTAGTCTTGGAGACCATTGTCATAAGGGATTATGGTAAATAATCTCCTTGCTTTACACATGCTAACACACATCACATCCATCTTGACAAGTGCCCTTTCCAAAGCCATGTGTTGGAGACATCCATGATCTAATATAGCAGCATGATTTGCCTACACCTCTGTTAAGCAACCAAACTGGCACATGCTTCAAGAGCATAGACAAAGGTGATTTCATTCAGCTTGAAGCCCTCAAGCTTCCTCTGATGGACTAGCACACACTTCAAGAGCATAGACAAAGGTGATTTCATTCAGCTTGAAGCCCTCAAGCTTCCTCTGATGGAAAACATTCAAAGCGCCTTTTTCATGTGAATTATGCACAAAAACTATAATCATAGGTCCCATCTTGACAAGTGTAGTTATGAAGGCCATGTTTAGGACACATCCATGTGACTCCTATCTGTTGCTAGTCATAGTTGCATGAATCTCCCAACCTTGTTCTAGAGTTTCCATATTGGCATACGAGTTAAGTGTGATATTGTTTGGCTCAATGATTCTTGCCTACACTTGTGCAACCTTGAATCTGCTACTTTATTTCAATACAGCCATCCATACCATAGGCACCTCATGACAATGTGTAATCACTAAACCAACACGTGCCAATTTCTGGAGATGGCTCAGCATTGTTAGGCCTGGGAGAAGAGCCGGAGAAGAACCATATGGATTCAGTGTGTTGACATGGTAGGTCTGGATGAGACAACAGCATGGAGTTGCTGGACCACAACCAGGATAGGATGTGCCTATGGTATGGATCAGCACAAATGGTTGTACGTAAACTAAAGTCTTCAACCTATTTCAGTACTGCTTGCCAGTTAACACAACACACCTTAATGTGGAATATCCTTCCTACTTGGCTAGGCCACCACCATTCAGTTTAAAGAAGGCCCTTTGTTGTTGATCTCCAAGGCACCAAAGCTTGTCAATAGCTTAGCTTTGATACCATGTTATGGAAATGATTTGCTTGCTATAGCTAACTCCTACACAACATAATAAACGTCGTGAGATCTTACAAAGAAAATTTCAAATGCGAACTCACTCCATATGTGAGTATGTATAGAGGGCTAAGACATTTGGATGGATACTCAAGAAGATCAAGTGCAAGCTCCAGTACTCAATAGGCATATGTCACAGCATGGAGTTGAAAGATAGCCCAATCTTTGCTATGCAAATGGATTGGTATGAGATGCTCGAGTGGATTATTGAAGCACACCCAAGACATGGCTTGGGAAATTGGAGTGGCCTTCCTTGGCATCATAAAGTTTTTCCACACTTTCCCCTTAGGTTTTGAGGATCGTTCATGTCAATAGGGATATTGGAAGCATGAAAGGAGCTCAGCTCCCCTTTGGACTGGACTAGCTATGCTTACGTTTGAGGTGATGCTACTTTCTTGAAAAGCATCTGGTGGTCTAGCACCCTTGACTTGGAAGGGCAGCTTCTGGCCTGTGTCAATCCAAAAGAGCAAGGAATCCTAATAGCCAAGTAGTTTAGAAAGACATTTAGAATGAGAAACAAATATATTGGCTCACTAATGAGTAGGTCACAATTAAACTCAACTTGAAAGCCAAAGACATTTATTCTACAAACTGTGATGTAGGTGATTGGCGACAACTCACTAAGTCATCTATTTGGTCTACTAACAAACATTTTGTTTATTACATGATCCCTGAGGCACACATTCATCTCCTAATGAGGAAATCTTTTGCCTTGTGAACTATGATTTCTCGAATCAGCACAACTACCAGGTCTCAAACTTCAAGGCATCCCTACTACATGCCAACCTACACCTTATATGCCTGTGGGCTCTAGATTTGAAGCCTATAAATGACTCAAGACTGCCTCGACTTCTTTATTCTATACTCGGTTAGAAGGGACTAGGTAAATGCTTGAAAAGCATGCATCAAGCGTAACTGCTTCAAGAACAAATTTGTGTGTTCTTGCAAAAAAAAGAACAGATTTGTGTGCCCTATCTTCAAGCATACCTGCTTCTAGAATAGGATTTCCTTCCTTCAATTTGGACGTGATGGTGTGGATGGAGTCGCTGAGGATTCTTAGCAATAATCTCCTTAAAAGATTTCAAGTATATCAGTTCTATAAATCAGCAATACTCCACGGAAAGAGGAATACTCAACCAAAATCGGCATGTCACTCCATGGCAAAGAATTAGATACCTGTGCTTGCTGCCTGCTGCAATATCTGATGAACCCAACTGTTGACTAAAGGACCTTCTTATTGTTGAGTCGATTAGATACCTTCGGGTCAAATCCAAGCTCTAGAAGATGGAGCAGAATCTTTGAGTTCTTTAAGCGTAAGACAAATAAAGTCTCAATGGCAATCCAGTTGTCATGCACAGACTTTCCAAAGTCCAAACGATGATAATACCTACCGAGGGCTCTGCCAAGAATTCCGAATGCCCGTTCGTGTTTTTTCTCCCACTGACTTGTCATGTTAGACAGCGCATCTTGCGCCTTCTCCTGCTTGGTTTTTCCCGTTGGTTTCTTCTCAGTGCTCGAAACAATGGACTAGAGGCCTTTCTCCATGAAATATAATCGAATTCCAAGTTGCCACGTAGGGAAATTCTCCCCTGTGAAGACCGCCAGCTTCATTGATTCTCTCTTAGTCTCCATTCCTAGATCCGGTGGCTCTGATACCAACTGTTAAAGATTATTCTACCTCTACAAGCGCATATGCAAAGAAAACACTAACAAGAAGAACTCAAAGTGAAGAAGAAAAACACTTTATTGTCATACCAAAGTCTCATTACAACCATCTTGAGTCCTCCTCATCCCTACGGGGCTTGTTGGAGAACGATGAGCTACATACCTTCCACACACACACCTACGATTATTGTCTATTGAGCTTCTTCATCGAATACAAAGCATCAAACCATAATAATGTTGGAGTAGATCCGCATAATCTACTGCCAACCAAGAGATTATAGGAGAGGAGCTGAGCTCTAGTGATGAGCTCTACTCTCAGAGAATTGTGCCAGCTCCAAAGTGAGCAGAAATTACGAGTGTTGCCAGCCTCATGCACACTTCAAGACTGCCATATAGTGTCCATGCAAATTGTCGATCACACCCATGCTCACGTGAGGTTTGCTCTCCTCCAACAAAACATCCAGTGCAACTACTATCATAAGTTTGGACATTATGAAAGAGATTGCCATGCAAGAAGCAGTATGACTAAGGTGGTCAATCTAATGGCAATCAAGGAAATTTCTACGGAAGAGAAAATCATCGTGGTGGATATTCTAGTCATAGTCATTTTTCAAATGATCATGGGAATATGTTTCTTGCAAATGAGGAAATGCAGAAGATTAATATAATGTATCTAGACACTAATTGCAATCCAAAAGAGGATTTCAGCTCTATCAAGTCGACCAAGGAGAAAAGGATCCTTGGTACATCGATAGCGGTACATCATCTCACATGACAAATCATCAAGAATGGTTCACAAATTTGAACCATTAGAAGGTCAAAAGAATGTCATCTACATAGCAGATAATACACCAAATCTAGTTCAAGGGACATGCATTATCCCCATGAATAATTTCAGTGATACAAAAGGATTGGTGAAGGATGTACTCTATGTTCCAAAGCTCAATAAGAACCTCTTGTTAGTAGGTCAAATGACGGAACACAACTATCGAGTCATCTTTGACGGAGATGAATGCACTATCAGAGATAAATTCAAAAGATTTCAACTAGTAGGAAAAGGTGTCAAGAAAGGACGCTTATACAAAATGCTAGCTACAGTACCAAACTACATGCCATGTCAGCTCAACTACAACAGATGCCACTATACACAAAATGGCACAAGAGATATGGTCATGTTAATTTCAAGAGCTTGCTAGATTTCAGGAATTAGAATATGGCTATCGGGATTTTAAAGCTACAGTTTTTTGAAAAAGTTTGTGAAGCATGCTGCTTCGGCAAACAAAAGCAAACCAATCTCGGTAGAAGCACCTCTTGAGCACAAGGTATTCTTGATTTGATTCATACAGATGTATGGGGTTATGCCCAGACCTGCAACATCAATGGTTCACTTTACTACTTGACTTTCATCGATGACTATAGCAAATATTGTTGGGTCTACTTTTTCAAAGAGAAATATGAAGTGTTTTCCATATTTTAAGAATTTGAAGCCATGGTAGAAAACTAGACAGGCAGAAAGATCAAAGTCATGAAATCAGATAGAGGAAGTAAATATATGTCTTTTGCAGAAGTCACGACATTCGAAGACAATTCACTTGTGCAGATACTCCTCAGTAGAATGCAAGAGCTAAAAGGAAGAATGGTACTTTAGCAGATAGTGCTAGAGCAATGCTTAGTGAGAAGCATCTTCCAAATTAGTATTGGACAGAAGCAATAGCCACTACAAACTACTTGCTTAATCGACCTCCTACCGAATTGATTCAAGGTATGACACCTTATGAAGCATTCACTAGACACAAGGCACACATTGGGCATCTCCGCATATTTTTTTGCATAGCATATGCCCACATATATGATGATCATCGCAGGGAATTGGATGCAAAGTCATGCAAATGCATCATGGTTGGCTACAGTGAAGAAAGTAAAGCATACAAGTTGTATGATCCTGTCAACCACAAGCTCATTATCTCTAGAGATGTAATCTTTGATCAAGAATCAAAATGGAAAACCTCAAACACATAGGAGATAGACTCACCAATTTCACAGTCATCTACAGAAAAGGTTGATGAAGAAGAGCAAGAATTGCTAGAAACACCCCGAGTAGAGCCTCAGTAGCTCAAATGGTCTACTAGAGAAAGCAGACCACCAGCCAGATTGACATATGCTCAGAAAGGCAAAGCAATTCAAGTTGAAACCACCAGCTATGCTCTTATGACTAGCATCATGCTACAGAAGAGCCAATGTACTTCGAAGATATAGTAGACAAGCTAGAATGGCAAACTGCTATTAATGAAGAAATGGATGCTTTGTATAATAATAATACTTGGCAATTATGCGACCTTCCACTAGGAAAGAAGGCCATAGCAAACAAATGGGTATAAAATGTGAAGTACAATCCAGATGGAAGTATTTAAAGATACAAAGCTAGGCTAGTTGCAAAAGGATTTGCACAGCAATATGGTTAAGATTATAATGAGACTTATGCTCCAATAGCAAAGATGGATTCCATACAATTCTTGATATCACCAGCAACACTCAGCAAATGGAATGTGTACCAGCTCGATGTCAAGAATGCATTTCTCAATGGTTACCTAGACGAGGAAGTCTACATGCAACAACCAGCAAGTTATGGTGAACTAGGAAAAGAGAATAAGTTTTGTCATCTCAAGAAGAGTCTCTACAATTTAAAGAAAGCACCCAAAAGTTGGTACAGTAGAATCGACAAGTATTTTACTGCTTTGGGATACATGAAATCTAATGCAGAATAATACTCTCTACTACAAAGTTCAAGGGGAAGACATTACTATTGCACTTTTGTACGTAGATGATGTGATTGTGACAAGAAGCAAGGATAGCTTCATGAAGAAATTGAAACAAGACTTATCTGTAGAGTTTGACATGAAAGATCTTGGACTTATGCACTATTGTCTTGGTATTGAGTTCTGGAGAGATTCAAACAACACCTTCATGAGCCAGCGCAAATATGTTGATAGTCTCCTGAAGAAGTTTTGTATGGTAGATTGCAAGATTGCAGCCGCTCCCATGGAAAAAAGTTTGAAACTTACTAAAGATTCAAAAAAGCCTACAATCAATGACAGGTACTATAGGTAGCTCATCGGATCTCTTATATATCTGACTATCACACAGTGCTAGATATTTGTTATGCAGTAAGTTCACTAGCACAATTTATGGCAAATCTAAAACAGTCTCATTGGAATGTGGCCAAAAGAGTCTTGAGATACATCAGAGGTACAAGACAGTTTGGGATAGAATACAGAGGAAGTCATCCACAATTGCATGGATACTGTGACAGTGACTATGCCTGAGATCATCAAACCAAGAGATCCACACAGGGATATGACATTTTCCTTGGTCAAGGTGCTATATTATGGTTGTCAAACAAACAACCACGTGTTTCTTTGTCTTCGACTAAAGCATAATATAGGGCATTCACTACAGGTGCATATGAGGCTATATGGCTCAGAAGACTATTGTCAGAAACAGATTACTTTAATGAATCAAAGCCAATAACAATATATTCGGCTCAAGCATTGGCCAAGAATCTAGTATATCACTCCAGGACAAAGCAATTGATGTTAGAGAGCACTTTATTAGGGAAAGAGTATTCCTTGGTGACATCACATTGTAGCATTGTGATAGCATTGAAGAGAATGTAACTGCAAACATCTTTACCAAACCACTCGGTAAAGGGCTTTTTGAGAAACACCGATAAGCTCTCAGTTTGATGCAGAGGAAGGACGTTCCCAGTAAAGGGGTGTGATGGAATGTAATGTTCAGTCCTTCTTCCATTTCCCAAAATCATCATCTTGAGGGAAGGCCTACTTCATGATGTTGATCTTGAGGAAAGGTGTTGAAAGATCACGCTCAACATCATGTGATCATATGTGCATAGCACCATCATGTGCATAGAACTAACCCAATAAAGTGTTATAAAGGAAAGGGTTAGATGCCCTAACCCTAGCTCTGAATGGGTTTGTAAATATTCTACATTTTCAACTAAATCTAGGGTACAGTTAGTCATTTGTGATGTGCTCTCTAACTGTGCCCTCTTTCCTCATCTCCACTCTTCTCCTCTCCCCTCTTCATATTTTGTCAAGATGTGGGCTAGAGGTGGCAAGGTTGTTGCTTCTCAATGCTTGATGTCGATGGCATTCTATTTTTTGCTTCATGTAGCTTGCTGCATGATGATTTGTTTTTCCATGTGCCTTAATGCGTTATTAGTGAATGCCATGTTCTGTGCTATGGTCATCTCATGCACTTGTGCTTTTGGCATGCGTTGGTTTTCTATTTGTCACAAAGGTCTTACCATGAGCTTAGTTTTGCTTCAATGGCAGTGTCTAATTGCTAACAATGATTCTCACTTGACAGGCATGTAGAGCTCAAAAAGGCGATCATTTTTTCTTTTTGGAGTGTGTGCAAATTCTTCCTGGATTGCAAGTTATGCCTTGTCGAAGTTTTTGTGAAGAAGAGGCCTTTTGATGATGTGGCAGAGGGATTCATATGCTGCACACACACTGTGCTTAGTAAGGGATTACTATGCATGGGTGGCACTGCTGACTATGCAAGTTGATGTGGCACTATGTGCCAAGTGTCATTGATGATGCGGCAACATGACATGTGGCAAATGACATCGTAGCCAGTTCGAAGCTCATTTAGGCCTACCCTAAGACTTATCTGCCATGTGGTAGAATGTTAGTAAGATCTTCTTCTTTCTGTTGCAATAGATGTGTGGACAACTCATCCCTCAATGTAGATGGGACAGCAGATCCAACTTTGGGTCTTGGGCCGTTGATTGTGTAGTGATCATTATCAAAAGCTAGGCGAAGGCCCGTGGACACCACGTCCGACTACAGGGCAATGGCAAAGGTTAGATTGAGGTCCACTAGAAGTGCAATAGGTTGTTGCTCTTGCTAAGGAGATCAATGACTGCTTGATTCCATATGCCTCTTTCTCGCACCCATCACATGGGTTGTCATATCCACTACTGGCTGATGGAACAATGTTAAGTTAAGGATACTAGGACTGTCAATGGGTGAAAGCACTGATGGTTTCGTTGATGGAGGTGCTTTTTGGTGCTTTTGTCTACACATTTGCTTTCATTTTGGTGTTTGCTGAGTTAGCTACTCATGCTATTTGCATGTAGCTCCTTCCTCCTTGCGAGTACTCAGCCACTTGAGTTGTTTCCAGACTGTCTACAAGTTGAGCATCTCCTTCACATGGCTCTTCTAAGATCTAAGCAACTCGTCTTGATTATGCTTTGCCTTTGTAGGCTCACAAGTGGTAGTGAATTTCTTGGTTCAAGAGAGCTACGGGTATCTACAGACAACCATGTATTAGACGCACTTGCCAATGGAGATGCTGAGGTCGATGACGAGGCCTTTGTTGTGTAAGTTCGTAGGTGCTATAGAAGCTACTGTAGGAGTCAGTCGAGTTGGTTGTTGCTGAAGAGCTACTACTAGAGGCATTTGTCATTGTAATTCATGGAGTTGTGAGTTGAGTGGCTATAGCTTTCTTTGCTACATTGAACTAGATGTTAATTGTGTGAATTTTGTTGAACTATGAGTTGCATCAAGGAGAGGATATTTCTCTCTCTAACTCTTTCCCTAAGGAGAAGATTGCTAAGATTGCTACATCTTAGACACAACGAAGAAGAGCTTATCAACTTCTTGTAAATGCTTTAGTCAAATCTTTCAATAGAAATCTCTCAAGAAGCTTTAAAAAATCTAGACCTAGCTAAACCTATGCTCTGATACCATGAGAAAACATGCATGCCTCAGGATCTATGGAGCGCTCTAAGGTGGATAGAACCTATGTGGAAACATAATGAAGAGAATGCTCATGACATGTACCTCAAGTCAATTAGGTTCCAAGATAGATTAGCTTGGACTCATAAACAGAATCTTGAGTGTATGTGCATTTTTCTATTCAACAATACATGACAAGCCTCTTATATATAGAGAGCCCTTAAAATAGTCAACACTCGTGGGATCCTCGATCCAAGAGAATGTGTCTAGTGTGGTGTATGCAATGGCAACCACCCCTCCAATGAGTGCTCGCGAGACTAAGGGCAAGGCTGGCACTCTATTGTGCACACTACCATAGGTGGGGAAACCATGATACCTCCCAATGTCAATTTTTGAGGTCCCTTCCCCAACCCATGTATCAAATGCGACCCCCATTGGCCCTAACAGCCCCATCCAACCCCCAGATCTCGCAAGGTGGCCCTATGGCTAGCTCTAGCTAGTACCAGGCCTAGCCAGCTCTACTGCCTCCACCCATACTAGGTCCCCAACCCCCACTACCTCGCATCACCCTAGTCAATCAAGTGTTGGTTGAAGAGTTGCCCAATGATTGGGAGGAAATGGACCCTAATCATGGACCTCATGATTATTACCCCTACAAGGAAGGGAGTGGAGCCTTAGCTCACTACCTCCTGCCAAAGGATCAACAAGTCTCTATATTCCAGATTGCCCCCATAAATGCGAGTGAGAGATCTGAACTCAATTGCTCAGAGAACCCCGCTCCAATGTTATACCTACCAAGGTCCCCATAGAGCAAGTGAATGCCCCTATCGAGGCACTTCAAACCCACTGGTGTATTGTTTCAAATGCCAGGGCCCACACTTCTTGAAGGACTGTCCATACAGGGATCGTATGCCCACCGCCCCAACCGCAATCAACCCCACTCCCTTGTGTACAGAATGTGGCATGGAGCATCTATTCTAGGACTCTACCCCATGAGAAGACCAACCACTTCATTCACCCTGCCAAAGAGCACCAGCATCAAACAAGGCCAGGTGGCCGTGGTGCCACTACAGGTCATTACAGGGATGCAAGCCAAGGCACTAGGCAAGGCCATGAAGAAGTTCACTAAGAAGAGTAAGGTATCCCCGTTGCCCTCGAGATTCCTCCATAGCCTCTAACTCATTCCAAGAAGGCCATTCGAATAGGTGACGGATCCAATCACGTGCTCATTTAGGATGGTTCCGATGAGGAGACAACTACCCTTGTCACCTCCTCTACTTCTGAATATTCTTCCATTCAGGGTGACCCTGAGGTACCTCCTATTCTAAAAGTAAACAAACCAATGCAAGCTCAGGGCCTGCTGGCACTAGCTCCCACCTATACAGAGACCTACACCCTGACCCTGGTCTTAAAAAAGCAATACATGAAATATGCCCAGAACTTGGTGCATGAATGCCAGGATAAGTTCGAGCATTGACTAAAGGCCAGTAGGGGATTAAATACTATCCATCCAGCCCACCTGATGGGGCATCGAGGAGCGAAATCACCCAAGGTCCTAGAAAGAGTGGAGGAAGAAGAGCATTCGAAAGCTCTGGATCTAATGCTGATGATGTTCCAAGAGGACCTAGTGCTGCATAACCTCCAAGATGAGGGAGACCTGTACAGTTTGATGACATGTTGTCCATGGAGGAAGAAGCTCATTGGAACCCTCTGACACCAGGTTCTTGTGGTGCTGCCTTTGATCCTTTGGGGTTTGCAATGTCTTCTCCTAGATCCAGGACTGTGTTGCCTCGGTTGCCCAAGCAGACAGTGTTCTGCGAATTGTTGGTGATTCGTGGCGGTGGATAAAGCGTGAGCATTGGGTGCAACTTTCTCCGAGTAGTGAATGTGTGTGGGGGAAGCAATCTTGAGGTGACCAGAGCTGCTATTGCAGTGTTATTGTTCTCAGGACATTGGTTCCGATCGAAGTGAGGTTGGGTGCAGAGGATAGCATCTTATACTTGCAGCTCCTAGATTTCTTGAGCAAAGGATGGTAGCAGGGGTTGAGCGTGCAATGGCATTGGTTTACCATTGCGGCGAGAGCTTTGCTCTCCTTTCAATCTGGGTGCAATGTGTTGGTGGAGGTTGGGGCTTCTAGTTGGCTTTGCTGCATTGCTTCATTGTCATGAATTGGCGAGGTTGGGACTAAAGAGGGGGGACTTGGCCTGCACAGCAGGACTACCACCGTTTGACCACCATTGGTAAGTGAAGCAGTTTGGATGCACCAATCGATTTGGTAGTTGACTGCGTAGCACCAGGTTCTTTCTAGAATAATCTACTCTTCAATGGCTTCTATAGGAAGAACATAAAAGTGTATATTTATAGCTTGGCGAACAACCATTAGACTTAGATTTACATAACCCAAGGTTGGCAGAAGTTGGCCTTTTATAGCTCTTATTGAGGCAATAGTGAGGGTTAGGGGTACTTGTAGCTTTTCCCATACCTCTTAGGAGATGAAAGTGTGGCTCGCTCCTAGGTCCACAAGTGCTTTGATGCGCATGCACGGTACTTGTAGCTGAACAAGCAATTTGGCTGGCTCTATTGTTAGTTCATCCATTGGTTGCATCTATTCAGTCGTTGCCTTCAAAAGGGTCATTTGCCTATGCTGTCAGATCTTAGCATTATGGGTTTTAGCTTCCTCGATGGCATGGTGCTTCATCCTAGCCACCTTTGCCTTGAGTTCTTTTTCTCTATGCACGGCTTGAAGGGTGGAGATAGTGAGTGGTCCGTAGTATCTTTTCCATTTACTTCCATTTAGGTAGCATCCATTTTCTGTTCCATCAAGGTTGGCTATTCGGCATGCCCCTTGGGGGGCGATCTCAATGATGCAGTAAGGACCCATACCTTGGTACTTAAGCTTACGTTTGGTGTTGCAGACACTGCACAGGAGTGCCAAGTCTCCTTCTACTAGGTCCTTGTTCCTGAGGTTGCAGTCAAACCACTTTTTCTGCCGAGCCTTTTCTACTCAGAGAGCGTAGGCTGCTCACAACCTTGTCTCTTCTAGCTTTTCGAGGTCGACTAGCCTCTCGGCTAGAGCATTTTCCATGAGTCTCTCCTTTATGTGGCAAGACAAAGGCTAGGCACTACATACTCCATTGGCATTATTGCCTCTACCCCAAAGGCTAACTTGAAGGGGGTACAATGTGTTGGCACCTTGTAGGAGGTCTTGTAGGCCCATAATGTTACTATGAGATTATGCGCCCAGTCAATACGACTGGCTTCTACCATACATGTGATAATCTTACATCAAGTTTTGTTGGAGCTTTCGGCCAAGCCATTTGCTCTGGGGTAATATGGCATTGACTTCCTATGAATGATAATGAACTCGTTTGTTAGGATTGCTATGGTTTCATTGAGGAAGTGAGTTACTCGGTCGTTGACTAACTCCAATGGGCATCCAAACTGCGTGATGACTTGTTCATATAAGAACTTGGCGGTGGATCTTGCATCAACCTTTACTGTGGCCCTTCCTTCTACCCACTTGGTGAAGTAGTCAGTGGCTAGGATGATGTTTCATGCCCTGGTCCCCTTAGTGGTGGTTGGGCTTATGGGACCAACGAAATCGGTGCCCCACTTCTTGAAGGGTTGGTCAGCCAAGATTTTGGTCAAGGGCATCATGTCTGCCCTGTGTGGGATTTGGATGCACTGGCAAGGGTCACATCATTTGACAAATTTGGCTGCGTCTCCAAAGAGTGTTGGTCACCAGAGACCAGCTTGCAGCACTTTACATACTATAACCTCAGCGGTGTCAAAATGGCCTCTTGCGATTCCTAAGTGGGCTTCTTCAAGCACCTCGATGTATTCATGTCCGCATATGCATCTTCATAGTATGCCATCCTTACCCATGTGCTAGAGTTGGCCTACTATCAGTTGATATGACGCTACATCCTTAATGAGTTTATGAGCTCTATCCTTCTAAAGGTCTTGGCCAAGGGGTAGTCCGTTGGCCAAGTAGTGGCCAATTTTGGCAGCCCACCATTCTAGAATGACGTTGAGGAAGAAGAGGGAAGCATCGGGGAGATCATCTTCTACTCCCATTGGAGCGTCACCATTTGGAATCCTCGATAGGTGGTCGGCTAGAATGTGGGTTTTGCCTTTGCACACAGTGACTATAAAGTCAAATTCTAGCAAGATCAGCATCCACCTAGTGATGCATCCCGTCATGTAGGGTTTGTTGACCAAGTACAGCAGTGCTTGATGGTCCATGAAGAAAAACTTGTTAGCTAACAAGTAGTGCCTAAAATTCTTGACTGTATAGACCATGGCTAGACCCACTTTCTCGGTGGTGGTGTAGTTAACTTTGGCCTCATTTAGTTGACGGCTCGCAAAGTATACCGAGTAATCCAAATTATGCTCCCCGGGCAAAGTTAGAGGCATCAATGGCAAAGTTAGAGGCATCAATGTGGACGTGGAGTATTAAATTTTAGTCAGGAGACCTCAGTACTGGGGCAGTGGCTAGAGCTAGCTTGAGGGTTTCAAAGGACATTTGGCATTCTTTGATCCACTCAAAGGATACTAGTAGTTTGTATAACGGGAGGGCTATGTTGGCATAGAACAAAATAAATCTCCAGTAATAGCCTGTGTGGCTAGTGAATTGTTGAACTCCCTTAGCATTGTTGAAGGGCGGTAACTCGAGTTTGATTTTATTATGGTCCAAAGAGATTCCATTCCGGGACACTATATGACCCAGGATGATGCCATGTTTGACCTGGCACTTAATCCTCTCAGGATCTTTTGGCCTGTTGGTATAAGATCTTGCGATCCTGAATAGTATAGGCCTTGTAGTGGACTGGCACTTGCTGTAGGTCTTCTTTATCCTCAATCTCCTTCCCTTTTTTTGCCAGAGCAGTGGACTTTTTGGCCTTAGCCTTGTCTTTGGATGCAAGGGATTTGGGACCTGAAGGGGGCTCTTCCCTTGTACTTATAGAGCCGACAGGGGTGGTTACCTTACTCACCCTGTTTCCCAAGTTAGAGGAGAATGCATGGTGGGCCTATGTAGGTTAGCTAGTGAAGATCTTATTTTACCCTTACGGTTCCCTTGCTTACCTCTTGGGGTTTGAGTAGGTTGAACATCCTTAGGGGAACCACTGGGGTCAGACCCGCGAGTTTTGGGGTGGTGATCTGAAACCCTACTCTTTCTGGGACATCTATGTTGGCCAAGATATGCATCCAGTTCTAGAGAACTCTGGCTCAGGAAGAGGTGCATACTAGAAGTCATCAGACTCCTTCTCATCCTCTCCCTTATCATAGGGTTGGAATAGCTTTACGGAGGTGGTTTGGGTGGTAGTGTCAGACTTTGCAGCAAAGAGATGCCTTGACAATGGGTGGGCCTTGTAGTTATGTAGGTCTACTCTCATGGTTTACTCCTCGTGCCACAAGCAGATATTATCATTACACTAGTCGTGCACGAGTCCAAACATTTTCAAGACGCGTCTCTGCCTAGGATAGCTTCATATCCGGGTTGTCGAGTGAAGTCCATGACCATGAATCTGATGGTGTATGTGAATCCAAACACTTTAATGTTTATGCCAATCAATACTCCTAGAGGTTCAGCGGTTCCTCCATCGGCTAGCTTTATTACCAGATGGGTCTACACGAGTGCTGGTTTTTCCCACTTTTCCCAGTATTCCTTGGTGCAGACACTCACTCTTGCTCCCCCATCCAGGATGGCTTCCACCTTGTAGTTTTGGTAGACTATGGGGATTGAGGCGTTTGTGTCATCACCCTTGAAATACTAGCCTACCTTGTTGATAGGAATCTTGGGTAGGTTCTGCCCCATATCTAGTGTTGATTGGTCTAGCAGGGGCTGGAGGTAGGAATGACTTGTTCATCCAATTGGACAAATCATGCCATAGGATGGGATTTCCTCTTAGCAGGGACACGATCGGCATTTTCACTTCAATTGATAGATATCTCTCTAGGATATAGCATCACAAGAACCTACCAATGAACCAGATATAGCAGGCCAGCAGCCCTAAGGTATCGAATACACCCTAGTGCCATAGGTGGTTTGACTCAACACAAGCATCGCCACCACTAGTCGAGGAACTTTATAGGAATCGAATTTTGCCCCACGAAGAGTTACACAAGAACCTCACCTAGGGGACGAACACTCAAAGTCAGATCCCACAATAACCAAGTCCGACATAAAGGTACCTCTGACATCCAAGGTAAGGAACAGGCTGGACGCATACTCTACATGGCTTCTCACTCGCTATGCTACAGTACGGCACCCGCCTCCACCACATTCATCATAATCAGTATGTCTAGGTCTAGGTGAGTTAGTACGGTAGGCATCTCACCTAATGCACCCACAACCCACTAGTCCCTCGGGAACACACCGCACGTGCACACATGGTTAGTACTAGGTGATTAGAGTTCGTTCTTGCATTTTTACAAGTGCTCATGTTCTTGCATGCTAACCTTACACTCACATTGCACCACACAAGTGCAATCCGCTCCATCCACATTTCCCCCACCCCACTCCTCCTTCCTTCTCTTTTTTCCCTATTTGCACACAGTCACTATGCCATTGATCGGCACCAAAATGTTCACCACTGACCATTACCGAAACGTTCACCACTAGCCATCTTCGAAACATTCACCACCGACCATCACCAAAATGTTCACCACCGACCATCGCCGAAATGTTCTTCACCGACCATCGTCGAAAGGTTCATTGCTGACCGTTGCAATCACAATCCTTGCCGGGTCATCGCCATCCAAAAGAGCACCACCCTATCACCATTTGAGTACCATGGTGGCTATAGCCTAAAATACTCCACACCGACCATCGCCATCTAATTCAGCACCGATCATCACGATACCAGTATCTCATCAGTTGGGGGGATTGAAATCTATAAAAGCAGGCCTACCCCACAAAGTCGGATGTCGCCATAGCTATTTTAGCAAAACTCTGCCAAAATCTACTCAAAAATGTGACAATTCCCTACCCACTTCTTTTACATCCTCACTAGCAAATTGATGTCCTCATGTTCTTCCTCATCCACCGATTCCCTCGTCATGCAACTCCCCCTCCTGTTTATGATGGAATTTGAACATGACTTTTCCAAATTCGAGGCTCACCTGGGTCTTCACGCTCGCCCTATTCCAGAGGCCACTGGCCCTTTAGATTCTCATAGCACTCCCTCGGCCACAATTCAAATGCTGGCCAAAATACCTGCGGAGGACTTACAAGATGAAGGAACCTCCGCCCGATAGGCTGCCCAAGAAGAGCTAGTTACAGCAGGCATGCCCCCCACAAAAACAAGAAAGTGCACCTCGGCGCCAACTGCAAGTGAGTACAAGATAGTGCATTCACAAGTGCCTTGCCATTAGGAGAAGCATGGCTCCAAGCGCTAGACTCTTGTGTGATCCACTTGCGCTTTGCTTACAAGGGTCGAAACTACACCCTCCACTACCACACTACAATAGCATATGCCACTCTCTAGGACCCAGCAGTCGTGGAAGCCCTCAACTTTGCAGGCTTGGAAGGAGTCGTAGCCCATCTCCCATGCCACTTGGACATGACTCTACTAGCAGAATTCCTCAAGACTTATGATAGCAACACCCATATAGTTGTCTTGAGAGTTGTAACAGGCAACCCCCACCACTATCAGATCAATCAAAATGTGGTGCGGGTAGCATTCAACTTGCCAGTGGTGGCAAAGAAATACTCTAAATAGAAAATGAAGCTCGACTCCCTAAAGACAATCTATCACTACGACCACCACAAGTGCAGAGGCTGCATCCAGCTCACCACCATCCACAAACACAAGGTAGAGCATCTAGCAAGAGCCTTGCAATGGCTCATGCAAGTGAAGCACACACACCATCATCAATCCATTGTGCCCAATATCTTACTGAGAACGGTGAACTTCCAAGAGATGAACTGGGCTAACTACTACTGCAGCCAGATGAGAGATGATCTCAGCACCCACATGGATGTCATCGGCAATCCCATGTTGTACGTGTCGGTCCTCTATCACCTGAAAAGTTAGCATCCACCAATCGGCTTTGGCTTCGCCAAGAAATCCACCACCGGTCCCATACAAACTGAGTAGGAAGAGATAGAAAGAAGGCCCAAGAGAGCGAGGACAATGCCAAGTGCCACTCTGATCACTGAGGTGCAACTGAAACCAAGTCAGCTACTCAACCAATATGAGGAAAGCTAGTTGCATGAATTTGTGCAATGACAACTATGCATGCAGTGGTCAGGTCCTCAGGATAAGGGCAAACAAGTGCAAGGAGGGCCTATTCTCATTGAAGACCTCCAAGGCGATGACACCATCGAAATTGGTCTCCATACAGGAGCCGAACTACACCGATGACCCCCGTTGCACCCTTTGTCTTAGTCTCCACCACCACTCAGGAGACAGCATCCTTCACCTCCGGCACCTCTTCCATGCCATGGGTAGGCCTAGCAGAGGCCATGAAATTTTGTAATGTGCCCCAGTATAGAGCAACGAGAGGCTATAGCCACATGATGGCAAAATAGTTGTCACGCGCTGACATCATGGAGATGAATCTCCTTGAAGCCATGGCACAACTATCGCAAGTCGCCCACATGATCTTACAGAAGAGGTAGGAGCAAGCCTCACAACTCTCCTCGATTCTCTCATCCAAGCCTAGCTCTCAACACATGAAAGCCAAGCGACAATGGTTGCAACTCAAGCAACGGGCCATGCCGCACTACATCGAGCCAATAAATATCAAGCTAAGGTGGAAGAGCTCAAGCTCACTCTGAGGAAATTCAAAGATGACCTTGCCACTAGTGAATCTCTGGTGTAGATGCCTATGGAACAGGTGGAAAAGGAAAAATCAGCCCTACACACAATGCTGGAGCAGCAAGCATAGGCAGAGCAGTGATATGCTTGCACACAGGAGACCCACGACCAATAGATCCACTCCCTATAGGATCTCCTAACACACAAGAGAGGACCCTCACGGTCTCTCTTCAAGAAGAAATCGAAAGACAGCATGCCACTGGCCACTTGGAGGAGTCAAGGTTGGAAGACCATGAGCAGCAAGAGTTCAAAATGTACCAGGAGGTGTCTGCACAATTAGCCACGTATACACTTGCACCACACACCATCACCCAAACCCTGCAAATGCACTTCGATGCACTCCACGAACAAAACCTTACCTTCCACCTAGACCTCACTAGTCCACTACCACCTAATGCCCTTCAAACTATTTTTCATCGTAACCTCGACCGCTGCTACCCCATCTTAGCCATGTCTTATTTTTCTCTTGACCTTCAGCCCACCTCCCTATCTCTTCTTTGCCCCTCTGATCTCCAAACCCTATCTACCCATCCCATTCTTCTTAATTTTTAAGGCTGGTGCCATGTCATCATCATTGAGTCCCTTAATTATCTTGCGAACGATGAAGTGATGCAACTCACAAAGCCCGAGGATCTCACGCCATGGTTTTGCACTCTTGAAAGTCTACATGTAGACATCACTTGGATGTAGACCTATGATCGAGCCTCAAGCCTCGACAGTCCAAGCTCAAGGACACCTTGCGGTCTACCAATCCACCTCAAAATAATAATACTCTTTAATCGGGTGCTACAAGATCTCCAAGACTCACTTGAGTCCTTGGTGAGCAATTTTGAAACAATTCACGTAGCATGCCCTGAGGAAATAACCAAGGACGAGGAACAAAATGCAATCACCCTCTTTCATATCACCGCCCCCCCTCAAGATATTCCATTACCACCTCCGCTAGACCCTACCCAATCCACCCAACAAGCTACCCAACCTCCTCTCCCTCGGACAACATTGCCCAAGTACTCATCCAATGCCTCCAACACCACCACCGCACAACACAAACGATCCCAGTCCATCACCTCCAATGCTCCAATCGACCTCCCTGATGAGGCATTCAACATGCTGCTCAAAGCCACACATTTTGTACAAAGCACCGACACCATGACTCCTGCAGGCCCCCCAGAGATAGAGCCCATGCTACTTGTCGATGACGAAGCTCTGCCATCCCTGCCAAGGTCTCCTGCTGAAGATGTTCATTGGCATCCCAACTCACAGTCCTTCCAAGAGTTACCGGATAGTGTGCTCATGCACCATTGGAAGCACCATCGTGAGGGCTCCAACCTCCATCTCTATGAAATTTTGGAGGTGAGCCCTCTCACATGGTTCATAGCACAGTCATTCATCGATTGGTGGTGCACGCATCCCAAGTGCACATCCCAAGTGCACTAGAGGAGGTTACAACCTTGCCCCCATCCCCGCGATCGATGCAAATGCTGGTCTACAGCCAAATTGGCAGCTCTGATTTTTGAAGCTAGAGAAATTTTGGCGCTACTACCGTAGTGTACCCATCGATCATCGAGTCCACCCACTCTACATGCCCATGGAAAGATGTTGGACTTGGGTCGCCTTTCGAGCTCTCCAACAACAGGACCCCAATGTGTTGTACAATTTTCCTAAGTACAACTTTCCAAAAGAAATGATCCAGGAGGGTTTTTGCTTTCGCCTCGAATCATTCAACAACACCTACGGCTCAGCAGCTATCATCACCACCATCCACTTCAACAGCCTCATTCTCTTACTCCTCCATCATCTTCCTACTCACAGCCATCCCATCAATGACCGCATTCACAATTTGACCAATCAGATTGTCTTCAACCCCGACATTGGTCTAACTCAATTCTAGGATCTCCGCCTCTACCTTCGCATCTGCAATCTCCATGAGCATCACCTCTGCACTTACGAGGATATGCATGCTGCCCATTTTTGGAAGTACCGCTCGTACGCGCCTCACGTCCAGACAGCTGGATCATTGTGCCATCCTGCAATCACAGTCCTCTCCACCATCCTCCTCTAGCACGGCTGACCTGAGGATGAATCAGCAATAGGAAAGGGGGTGTGTTAACATCCACAGAGTACAACTGCCAAATGCAGGGTAATCAATGAGTAAAGGTGACCAAGCCAAATGATCTACTCCAATAGGACAAGCTCAAGGGAGTTTGATACCCAAATACACAAGGTCAATGATTACAAGCAATGTGCACACGAAAGGAGTATAGCTCAAACTCAAGGAGTTTGATCCCCAAATACCCAAAGCCTCCTCCAAAATCCAAAGATTTCAGGCAACATGCATAGGCTATATGTTCCAGTTGCCCCTGCCCGAAACAAGGAGGTGTAGGAACAAGGAGATGCACACTCTAGGCCATGAAAAGTGCATGCGCCTTGCACTTTTTAGCTCCACATCCACAAGAAATAGAGACACCAACAAAAATATCCATGAAAGGAGTATAGCTCAAACTCAAGGAGTTTGTTTCCCAAATATCATCCTGAGTTAGGGTTACCATTGAGTGTCTCGATGAAGCTGAGCCTTGCTACTCTACGTTTGAGTCTCATGCATCATGCATGACCACAAATAGGTGAAGGTGTGACGACGCTCAGGGATTTTGAGCCCCAAATCACCCAAGCCTAGGAGTGGCGAGGCTAACACAAGCACTATTTGGGAACTGGTTAGGACCACCTCCTAATGCCAGGTTTGTTTGTCCCAAGCGCTTTAATATGGTCAACACAAGTGCTATTTCTGCTAGTAGGGAGAGTCCATAAGAATAGCAATATGCCTTGGCACCCTACGAGCCTAAGATCCCATGGTTATAAAGTGAGGGAGAGTGCTAGAATAGTAGGGAGAGTCCGTAAGAATAGCAATATGCCTTGGCACCCTACGAGCCCAAGAGCCCATGGTTATAAAGTGAGGGAGAGTGCTAGAAAGGAAAAGGGTTGGCCCTCCCTTCAAAAGGTGACATGTATAAAAGGCCAAAGGGTTGACTTTGGTCTTCATTGTTGTTTGCACAAGTTTGAACACAAGCTCCCTCTTCTCTTCCAAGAGAGTGTTTTGGGTGTTCTCTTGTTTCCATTGTAGTGCCTTTGTGGTTGTCACTCTGTCCCCCTTTACTCCCTCCTCCTTCTTCCCTTCCTCCTCCCTCCTTCTCCCATCCTCCCTCTCCGCTCCCCTCTTCCTCACGTGAAACCTGTTGAGATATCGAGCTCCACTCGTGATATGCCAGGGTCACTGTTGTGAATTTATGTCACCGACTTGTTAGCTGCAGATGTGGTTGGTACACCGCCCATGAATAATAGCTGGATGATAGCTATCCTTATCTACTCTAGTTCATGGCTCAGCTAGTATGCCACCTTAGCTAGTTGATTTTGGTTTGAGACCCACATATAGGGTTCTTCTATTTCTTTGTACTTGAGTTATTTTGGCTTTCACAACTAAGAAGAGAAAAATTGTTTTCAGCCTCCAATTGTGTGTGTATTCCCCCATTGTGCATGTGAGAAAGCCGCAAGTGAGACTCCTTCCCTCTCTCCTACTATCTTCACATGCTATCAAAGCCTTGTTCGTGGTAAGGAGCCATTTCTGGGCCCCTTTTGAAGGCGGAATTTTGGGGCCCATTTTGAAGACTTTATTTTTCTGATTCAAGGCCATTTCGGGGCCCGTTTTAAAGGCGGAATTTCTTCGCAGGCACTCAAAAAAAGGCCCTGTTTTTGTTATGCGACCACTGCTCGGTTGGTCGGTGAAAAGTTGCCACAGAAATTGCATCGTATGCCTGTGTGCAGAGATATTGGGAGTTGCAGAATCATGCTTGTTGCCTGTTGATGCAAAATCGTTACTAGGAAGTGACTGTGTGGTCAAATACCACTTTTGTCAGTTTTGCAAATCTGCCCGTGTGAGGCAAAAGCTGTGTTCTTCACAGTGACAGAATATTTTGCAGTGTTTTGTAATGGCGTTTGATTCTCTTTCACAGATTGTCACAGAAAAGCTTGACAAGAACAACTTCCAGGCATGGAAGTTTAGAATGACGAATTTCCTTATGGGAAAAGGCTATTGCGAGTTCATTACAGGAAATGAAGAAGAACCAGTTCTTCCTAATGTTCCCAATCAACAAGAAATGCTGGCATTTAAAGGATGGCATGAGAGAGCCAGAAAAGTTATGTACTGGCTATCTATTAGTATTTTGGATTCTATGATTGTGCATATTCAGGATGCAAGTACGCCAAAGGAGGCATGGGATACTTTGGCAAAAATGTACAGCACAAATACGCAAGCCAGGAAAATGCAGCTCAAACAAGAGTTGCACAATGTGCAGAGAGAAAATTTGAGCATAAATGACTACCACATGAAGGTGAAGAAAATTGTAGATGCACTTGCTTCCATTGGGTCACCAGTGGAAGATGATGATCTAGTTTCTGCGACCTTGAATGGTCTAGGAAAGGATTATGCACAGTTTCGGACATCCATTGCCATCCTGAAAAATTTCCTAATTTTGAAGAGTTGTTTGCTCTTCTAATTTCTGAAGAGCAGAGAAATGGGGGTGCATCTTCCTCAAGAGGAACTTCAAAAGAAACTGTCTTCTATACAAATGCTGGAAGAGGTAGAGGAGGCCGATCTGCAGGCCATGGTAGAAATCAGAATATGCAGCAAACTCAAGAAAACCAGTCCTATGGAGGAGGACGTGGTAACTCTAGAGGCAGGGGGAGCCAAAGAGGTCGTGGTGGATGGCAGAGAGGCCAAAATGCAAACAACAATATTGAATGCTACTATTGTGGTAAAATGGGTCATATGGCTAAGGACTGCTACAAAAAGCAGAATGACATTATGAATGGAAAATTACAGCAAGGTAATCATGCATCTTCTAGTAGACAGGGTGATGACAGAAATGAGCATCTATTTATGGTGCAGCACATGACCAATTCTATGACAAGTGCAGAAGAACGAAATGATGTGTGGTATGTTGACTCAGGTGCATCAAACCACATGACAAGTCATGCAGAGTGGATGCAGGATGCAAGGAAAATGGAAAAACTAGGATTTGTGGAGACTGGTGATGATACTGCACATCCTATTGTGCAAATTGGTAAAATTCCTTTGTCTATGCAGGATGGGAAAAAGAAATACCTGTCTGATGTATTTCATGTCTCGAACATCACGAAGAACCTGGTTTCTATTGGTCAAATGGTTGAGTAGGGCTTGCAGGTCAGATTTAATCCTCATGGATGCTTTGTTGAGGATATGAAAAATAACTGTCACTTGATAGCAAAAGGAAAGAAGAAGGGCTGGATGTTTACGTTGAATGCGGACATGCCTGAATTGAGTGCAGCAATGTTTGCACATGGGACCGGTGTAGTTGCAGATATTCATATCTGGCATAAATGCATTGGTCATGTTAATATACAGTGACTTAAATCAATGCAAGCCCAAAATATTGTTGCAGGATTGCCTAAATTCAAGGTTGCAGAAATGCATAAGGTTTGTGAAGCATGTCAATTTGGAAAACAGGCAAGGAAACCATATCCTAGGCATGTTCAAGAGAGTAAAAAGCCATTGGAATTAATCCACTCTGATGTGTGGACTACTAAAGCTGCATCTATTGGAGGCTGTCACTATTTTGTCACTTTTATTGATGACTTCAGCAGAAAAGTTTGGGTGTATTTTATGAAAAAGAAAAGTGAAGTGTTTGGGCACTTCAAAGCTTTTAAAGCTATGGTTGAAAAAGAAACAGGCTTGCAAATAAAATGCCTAAGTCAAATGGAGGGGGAGAGTACCTCTCAAATGAGTTTGCAAGGTTCCTGCAGGAGCATGGCATAAAGCAGCAATATTCATGCAGTCATATCCCACAGCAAAATGGACTTGCAGAAAGGAAAAACAGGCATATTGGAGAGGTATCTCGGGCCATGCTAAATGAAAAAGATCTACCAAATTATTATTGGGCTAAAGCAGTTGCTACAACAGTTTACATAATGAACAGGACTCCCACTGCAGCAATACATGGCATGATGCCAGAGGAGATGTATACTAGTAGGAAACCAGACATTTCTCATTTGAAAATTTTTGGATACATTGCCCATGTCCATGTGCCAGATGAGTTGAGGTCCAAGTTGGATCCAAAAGCTGAAAAGTGCATCTTTATTGGTTATTCTCTGCAGCAGAAAGGGTATAGATGCTATAACCCTTCTACTCGTAAGTTTACAGTAGCAGAGATGTTGTTTTTGATGAGATGAGCAGATGGTATAAACCAGTAAATGTGATGATTGATGTAGATGAACAAAATGGTAATGCTACACAGAATTCAATGTAGCAGTCACAAAATATCAGTGGACCTGCAGTGTCCTCTAGCAGTGGTTTACATACTTCACCATGGACAGGTAGATTGAGATCAGGAGAATCTCCTCAAAGCAATGTAGATAGTGGTACGCAGGTATCACGAAAAGGAAAAGAGAAGGTAGATCAACCCATGTTTGATGTGAATGCAGGTCACTCTTATGTGGATGGTGAATCCAGTGGCTTAAAATAGAGCATTGATGATGAGTTGGGTATTCCTTCTGTTGTTACACCTGGAGTAAGGAAGGCCAGGGATGTTTTGAGAGCACCTGGAAGTGAGCCTATTTTGCACAGGTCTACCAGAGCTAGGTATCCTGTGGATAGGCTGAAATATGATGGATTTACAGCCATTCACTATGCCTATATGGTCAAAGTGATACAGGAACCAGAACCCACTTCTTTTGAGTAAGCCATGGGAAATGAAAAATGGGAGAAAGCCATGGATGAAGAAATGGATGCCTTGGAAGCCAATGCTACATGGGAATTGGTGCCTTTGCCTAAAAACAAGAATGCAATTGGCTATAAGTGGGTTTATAAGATCAAGCACAATGCAGATGGTTCTGTGAATAGATACAAGGCAAGATTAGTTGTCAAGGGGTATGCACAGGCATCTGGCATTGATTATGAAGAAACATTCAGTCCGGTTGCAAGGATGGCAATTGTAAGAGTAGTCATTGCTATGGCTGCATCAAAGGGATGGTCTTTACATCAGATGGATGTAAAGAATGCCTTCTTGCATGGTGATTTGCAAGAAGAGGTCTTTATGGAGCAGCCAGCAGGTTATGTTCATGCTTTTCATCCTGAGTTTGTTTGCAGGTTGAAGAAAGCCTTGTATGGCTTGAAGCAAGCACCTAGATCATGGTCTAACAAGATAGGACAGTATCTTGTCACTATCTCGGGGGGGGCACTCATCATATGTAACCCTATCACGTGAGTTCAACAGAAGGATATTTTTTATTTCTAAAATTTACAGAAATAAATATACATAAGGGACTATTTAAAATAGTTTTGGAAAAAATTTACAGATTTGTATAGAAAAGGGGTACATTTTATTAATGAAAAATTTTATAGATAAGGGATTTTAAATATAGGCCTTGAACGCACGTGATATAGAGGGTTTATACATAGTGACCCCCCTGAGGTCACTATTGGCTTTCAGATTTCCAAGGTAGATTTCTCACTCTATGTGAGAAAAACAGAGAAAGGGATTATGCTGCTTGTCATTTATGTTGATGATTTGATCATCACGGGTGATAGTGATGAAGATATCCTTCATGTGAAAATGCTATTGAAGCAGAATTTTGAGATGAAGGATTTGGGAGAGCTACGTTATTTCTTGGGCATTGAGGTGATTAGATCACCAAGTGAGATACACTTCTTGCAGAGGCAGTATGGATTGGACATGCTATAAGCCTATTTCAGTTCCTTTGGAGCAGAATGTGAAGCTGAGCACAGATGCAGGTGAGCTTCTGGAAGACCCTACTATGTACAGATGCATAGTAGGAAGTTTGATTTATATGACTATTACCAGGCCAGATTTAAGCTATGCTGTTGGATTGGTAAGTCAGTTTATGCAGTCTCCAAGGAAATGGCATTTGGATGCGGCTAGACGCATACTCAGGTATGTGAAGTCCACATTGCAGTATGGACTATTTTATTAGGCTGGGATTCAGATACAGTTGCATGGATACACTGATGCTGATTGGGCTGGTAGTACTTCTGATAAACGATCTACCAGTGGATATGTGTTCTCTTTTGGGAGTGCTGCAGTCACCTGGAGCAGCAAGAAACAGCCTACAGTTGCCTTGTCGAGCACAGAGGCTGAGTACAGGGGTGTAGCAATGGCTGCATGTGAGGTAGCTTGGTTGCATAAGCTACTTTATGATATGCATCAGTCTATAGATGGGCCAGTTGTCATTTATTATGACAACATGAGTAGTATACACTTGGCAAATAACCCAGTCTATCATGCTAGAACAAAGCGCATTGAGGTGCATTATCACTATGTGCGGGAGATGGTTTTACTAGGTCTTATTGATCTAGTTTATGTCAGCACAGAAGATTAGGTAGCTGACATATTCACGAAGGCATTGGGCACAGAGAAGCTGCGCAAGTTCAGAGACCTACTTGGTGTGCAAGATTGGGATTGAGCTCGAGGGGGAGTGTTGAGATATCGAGCTCCACTCGTGATATGCCAGGGTGACTGTTGTGAATTTATGTCACTTACTTGTTAGCTTCAGATGCGGTTGGTACACCGCCCACGAATAATAGTTGGATGACAGCTATCCTTATCTACTCTAGTTCGTGGCTCAGTTAGTATGCCACCTTAGTTAGTTGAGTTTGGTTTGAGACCCACATATAGGGTTCTTCTATTTCTTTGTACTTGAGTTCTTTTGGCTTTCACAACTAAGAAGAGGAAAACTGTTTTCAGCCTCCACCTGTGTGTGTATTCCCCCATTGTGCATGTGAGAAAGCCGCAAGTGAGACTCCTTCCCTCTCTCCTACTATCTTCACATAACCACATTACAACAATCCGGAGGCTGCTTGAGTGACACTTGCAGATGGCTCGTGCTATGCATTGCTCCCACAAGGAGTAGCCGGGAGTGGAAGTTTGTTTGGCATATCTTCAACTACCCCACAACACGTGAGTCACCGCACTGAGACCCACCACACCATTCTACTTTGCCAATCAAAAACTCAATGATGTAGAGATCAACTATACCACCATAGAAAGAGAAGCCCTAGCAATGGTGTATAGTGTTAAGAAATTCTATTACTATTTATTGGAAAATGATTTTGTCTTCTACACCGACCAATGCATTGCTTTATCTGGTGAACCATTTGTATACAACAGGAAGAATAACTAGATGGTTCCTCTTGCTTCAAGAATTCAATTTCAAAATAGTGGTCCGCAAAGGTGCCCAACGTTACATTGCCGACCACATGTCTCGTGTCAAGTCAAGAGAAGAAGCCACTGGAGTAGAAGATGACTTGCTAGATGCCACACTATTTCAAATAGATGTTGATCCAGATTGGTGTGCAGATATCATTGGGTAGGCTTAATGGTAGGAAGACCACTCTCTGAAATGAAAGCAATGAATGCTAGAACACTAATTTTAAAAGTTGCACCCTATCAACTCATTATAGGGCAACTATACAAGATGGGTAAGGACCAGGTTTTAAGGAGATGTGCAATGCCACAAGAGATAATGCCAATCCTTAGTGAAGTCCATGAAGGCATTGCAAGAGGGCACTTTCAAGGGGAAGCAACAGCAAGAAAAGTCCTCCTCATAGGCTACTGGTGGCCAACAGACTTCAATCCCCTAACAACAGTCATTGCACAAAAACCATTTGAAAAATGGGGGATTGATTTATGGGTCCCATCCATCCAGATCAAAAAAAGGGAACACATGCACGCTACATCATTTGGCCATGTATTACTTTACCAAATGGGCTAAAGCTAAAGCAGTCAAAAAGGCAGATTCCAAAAGCACATCAAGGTTCTTATATGAGAATGTGATCACCCGATTCAGATGCCCCATTGAAATTGTGTCGGATAGAGGCACACATTTTTTCAATGACATTATCCAAGAACTCTTGTCTAGCTTTCTGATAATCCATAGAAAAAGCACACCTACTACCCCCAAGGGAATGGACAAGCCGAATCCACCAACAAAATATTATGCATTATCATCACCAAGGCAGTAGAACCAAAGCATTTTGATTGGGTAGAGAAACTAAATGTAACCTTATGGGCATACCGAACCACACTCAAGGTCAGGATAGGAAATCGACCTTTTCATTTGGTGTACGGCCTTGAAGCTATGGTCCCACTGAAATTTATAATACCAAGTCTATGCATAGCAGTACAAGGATTGCATGGGATATAATGCATCCCTAAAAGAAAGACTCTATCAATTGGAGAAGCATACAAAGACCAGATTAGTCGTCTACCATGCCATGACAACAAAAAAATGCAGAAGAAAGGCATGGTTTTACAGAAACCTTAAAGCCAAAGACACCGAGGAAGGTGACCTAGTTTTGTTATACAAAGCCAAAGTTCATAAGGGCAAACTGAAATGTCTAGGTCAAGGACCTTATAGAGTTAAAAAAATGAATCCCATCGGAGCTGTTTGCTAGAAACATTGGATGGAGTCCAATTCAACACAACCATAAATAGGAGCTAGCTGAAGCATTACTACATCAACACGCAAGCCATCCTCGACAACAAAAAAGAATTAGGAACCCCAAGTCTTCCTTAATTAGTATTAGATTGTATCACGAGCACTCACTGATATATGTACATGTCCACACATATAGGTAGCATCAACCAATTTCAACCTAAGGCTCAGAAGTCATGCCTAAGTCCTAGCTACCCTACGAAATCCAAGCAAAAAGCATATAGTTCATCCTTGCCTAGTTATTAGGTCACATGCACTCACACGCTTTCACTTAGACACATAGTAGGTTGCATGAATAATTGTGCCACACACTTTCATTCCACACTCTCAAAGCATGTGCTAAAATAACATCTCTCACACTACACACACACAACAGTCATACCTTTATAGCAACTAGCCTAATGATCAATGCCACACCATATCAAATGAATGAAGGTTTAGAAACAATGCTGCCACTAAAGAGGATGTGATGAAAGAGCCCGCCACTTCAACCCATGAGACCCCCTCTAGAGTTTGCAACCATCTACCTCCTCTCAACCAAGGTGACCATAGGCATTTGTGGTTCAACATGATTCTATGCATGACATGGAGACACAAGAAGTACAAATGCCATTGACGAGGCCCAGTCCTTGGAGCTTGTGTGGTCACCTGCATCGACTTATGCACTTTCCAATGCAACACAAGATTTCTTAGAGCAAAGGGGTCTTAACAATTGTTTGAGCACCTAAAAGCCTTGGAGGACAGTCCTACAATGACAACGTACATCAAGGAATTTCTCCATTCTTACCACTCCAGTGATGAACACATTGGCAAGTACGGCACCATCACTGTAAATCAGATCCAGCTCAATATCATACTTGAGAGTACAGTGGTTCAGAGGGCCTGCTCACTCCCAACTCAAGGTGCGAAATATCCCACAAGTCCTGTTGATGCTAAATTTCTTGAAATAGAACCTCCCCTTGCTAAGGGCACCAAGTTCCATAGGGATGGGATATTCTTCATACCATCATCAACCCCCCTCAACTCAAGGAAGCAGCAACATTCCTATCAACAATCTTGGGAGTCGAGTGTGGCAAGAATAGATCCCTCCCTTTCCACACATTTGTTTTTATGAGTAGGTAGCTAAAGCAAGACTGGATCCAGCCTCTGTTCATCTTCTTCACAAAGAAATTGGATGGCTCATCTGGCCAAAAATGCAAGATTCCACACTTATTGGTTGTAATTGTCAATAATGAGATAAAAGAAAAAGAAATGACTCTGCCCCAGTACACCAAAGGATTTTGAGGATCTGGACATCGCCTTATCACCAGCATGGGAGCTATCACCACCTTCTCCTACTATCACATTGGCAAATGCGGATACCTTGGAAGAAGGAATGCCTATTCTAGAGGTAGGAAATGAGGATCGCCCCACAAGATGCTACAACCCGGTGCATGGTTGCAAACAATATACCTCTATCAATAGTAGTAGCAGCTAGATCCTAAGTCTACATCAACACTAGCACCACCTGTCAACATCATGCCAGTCAATGAGCCACAAGGAGATCTAGTGCCAGATCCTACTGTACCCAAGTGGCTAACTTACCATTGGAACAACCCCCAGCAAGTATTATAGAATCCTCAAAATGGCTACATGGGCACCAATAGTATCAACAGTTTCCCCAATCCTCATCACCGTCTGTCATTCTCCATCATCAAGCCAACCAAATGCTTCAAATGTCAGAACTATTCACTAGCATGGCCAAGGAGGAGCATGCCCAAGAATTGGAAAGACAAACTGTAGCGAATAGATGAGAAAGAGGTTGAAGAAGTGTGCAAATAGATGAGAAAGAGGTTGAAGAAGTATGCATGAATCGGGCGCAAATAGATGAGAAAGAGGTTGAAGAAGTGCACATGAATCAAGCTCTCCAAGCTCAAGAGAAGGCACTACAGGATGTGACTTCCAACCTCCACTAGAGCCACACACAGTTGACAGTAGCACTACAAGCTACGGCAATCCTATGGACATCCTATGACCATTGGACCTTAGCACTTGACCTCAGCACATGCTCAAAAGGTGGAGGAACTTGCCCAAGCTCAACGCACTCTAATTCAAAAAGAACAAGAGATCTAAAATTGCTAAGAAAAGCTGGTAGACATGCAACAATCTTTGGCAACACGCACTTTTAACATTGAAGAGCGTACAATGGAATGCTAAATATTAAAGGACCAACTTGCCACCACTACAAAGGCAAGCATTGCTCAAGCACAAGTCTTGGACCAATGGTCCAATACCAATGAAGTCATTCCTCAACAAGCAGAGGTCACCTTGCAAATGAAAAAGCTTAAGGATGCATATACATCCATCTACCATAAGGAAAAAAATGGATGAGATGCAATCCCAAAAGAAATCCATCTCAAAGCTTGAACTCCAATTGCTAGTGCAAAACAATTAGGCAATGGAAGACACCACACATGAAGTCCCACTATAATGCTATACCAAGAGCTTGTGGCCACTTTGCAAGTGGAAGATCATGTAAAAGCACGAGTGCTTATCCAATGGAAACAACTCGAACTCAAGATCACATCCTCTAATCCAAACATCAAATGGGAACGTTCCATAGGAGCAAAAACTTTGCGCAAAATTTTCCAAGACTTGTCTGAAGCTGAAAAAAATATCTTTTGCCTGTCTACACATGCTGAGTTTACTGCACTCAGGACAGATGCTTTCATTGGATATGTATGCCTCATGGGCACTCCTCCCCTCAGGGTCATTGGTGGTTTGTTGCCATTGCTACAAAATCCATCACCTTATCTCTACAGGGCATGACATAACCAACATCCCACACTTGCAGCATAGCTGATGATCCCATCACGCCAACAAAAAGAAGTGTTAGAGGATGACATGGCCTATCTCACATCTAACTTCTCATATCTAACCACTCTCTAAGCCAATCTCATAATCTCACTTACCCTTGCTGCTACAACCCTCTTAACCTTCTCTGAGCTCTAGCCTAACATCTACTCCCTTCATTGTCTCTTTGCTCATGCCTCTTACCACTTTCAACTAACCTGACAGATGCAAACTTACCAGCCCCTCACATCTAACTTCTTCCTTTGCCTTACTAATCCTACCCTCGAGGATTACCAAGCTGCTCAAACCATTTGCCTAGTTCTTCCCTCCCTCCCCTCTGATTCCCCTCCCACATTTAACACTCTTTCGTATTACTCCCCCATGTCCCAAGATTCTCTCCTTGGCTCGCCATCACCTCTGACACTACTTGTACTGCCATCAAATAAAAATGACCTAATATTTGATTTTGAATATCAAGATCTAGATAATCCAATTCACACTCCCATGCCAAGTTCCAATGATGTGTATGATTTTGATGTACTAACACTTCCCCGTAACCCCATCAGGGACTTCTGGAATAAATATCCAAATATGAAAACTTGAGGTGGATGGACCCTGGACAACTTCCCTACCAGCATTCGTCAACACCAAATTAGTGAAGCTTGGATCAACAAGTAGGATCCCCAATTTGATTGGCACTGCCCCAAGCTGTTTGATGTAATCTTATTAAAATAATACCTACGTGGACCTCCATGCCTCAGAACCCATCCTAATTTCTATCCACGATGGCACAGATGGGAGGCCAACATGCGCACTTCAGGTGAGGATTGCACCATTAATTGGCCAATGATCGAGCCATACTCTAGTGTAGAATGGAACATCCAAGGCACACTAATATAAGCACTTCAACAGCATGAGAAAATAATGCACGGCAACATTGACTCCAATCCCTTGCCAAAGTGCTATCTTTTACTAAGCCTTGGAATACATTCTGGAGGTCCCCATCCACATCGACCGTGATTTGCCTACACTCAATTTCAATCCCAATGAACAGATCGATGCTTTGATTACAAGCAGACTTGATCAAAGAGTCATCTTCTTATAAGCACGCAACATGTCTCTGTTTGAATGAATGGGGGGTTACGGGCTTCCTAGAAATAGAGCAAAAATTGTATGGTGCCAAGGCTTTACGACTGGCATGCCACAAGTTCCACATCGACCATCACTGGGTTCTGCGCATGGCATGCCAACTCCGTGATCACCAATAAGCCATAACACGAGGACACGTAATAAAATGGATCCATGAGTATGTTGTCTTTGTGGCAACATGGATTACGTAGCACAAAATGTGTGTGTCGAGTAGCGGCAAAGCTCCGCTTGTACATAAAATGTATCACAATTTTATTAGATAACTATTTTAACCCCCCCTTTTTGTAAATGGCTGATAAGTCCATATGCATAAAATGTATCACAATTTTATTAGATAACTATTTTAACCCCCCCTTTTTGTAAATGGCCGATAAGTCCATATGCATGTTGTAATTTTGAATTTAAAAGTCCACTCCTCACATGCATACAATGTATCACTATTTTATTAGATAACTACTTTAACCCCCCCCCCCCTCCTTTTCATAAATGGCCAATAAGTCCACCAAACTTAAAAATCCCCTTCTAGTAGCGAACCTACTACTTACATGTTTACAAAGTGATAGCCCTGAGGCATCTCTGAGGTAAGGAAATCCTTTTGCATCATCAAGTAAGTTAATCTTTCCCCTTACCTTTTAAGAGAGTAGTGGGAGGTTTCACATGGCCCCCTAAAGTAAGAAGGATTTTGTCATAGTGTGACATGCAACCTAATGGAAAGGCAAACCTACTTCCCTTATTGCCTATTGGAGGTCATTTGGATAGAGAGGAGGAGCTCCCTCAATGAATGTTGGTTGGATTACTATTACAGTTGAGAAATTGCAATATTACGGTCTTAGCACATGTGCAAAGTTTGGATGGGAATGGGAAAAGTGGTCCATCCATGTTCAAATGTATTCTATTCCCCTCCCACCATGTGCTAATAGTCAAAAGAAATAAGGAAAAATCAGGTGGGAGAGGAATCATGGCATTGTTTTAGCTACTTAGGAGTTCGGAGACAAGACACATGTCATCATTCCACTATTTCCCATCCCTAAAAAAAGGGATCTCACAATTGGCTAGAGATGGAGGACAGTGATGGTGATGGTAGTGATGTAGATGGTGGATGCCTCCTTTGAGAACACCTACAGTACTCCCCCCCTCCCCATCTTCATATGTTCAGGGCCTGGTACAGCAATCAGGCTGATGCCAAGAGTGATGTGATCTAGCACCAAGTTGGCCCTATATAGATAGGACAGGGCATCAAAGCCAAAGGCTTGCTTCCTTTCTCTCTTTTTTATGAAAACCTTTACCTTGAAGACAAAGCTGCTTTCCGGTGTGGTCTCTGGCTAGAGACAAAGAGATTCATACTTGTGAAACCAGAACTAGAGGAAGTTCAATAGGAGAGAGTCACACACATATTTGGCAGGCTAAAAATAGCCAAGGAGTATCCACCTCCACAGTGAGAAAGAAAAGGATGTCCCATCGTGCCCATGAACCCTTAGGGAGAAAGAGGAAACACGAGACCAGCTACTATGGAAGGAGCATGCAAAGTTCCAAGTGAGAGTGAGCAATCTAGTGAGGGTAACAGTATCCTAGCATTTCTTGATGATAAGCTACTCACAGACCCTATAAATTGGTGTAGTACCCCATGCATTGGTAGGACATCTACTTAGAGTAAGCCACCCTATGGCCTTCATTGAATCTTGGATCTGAACCAACTAGGTGAGGAAAGCAATGAATGTTTCAAATGTCAGATTCTTAAAAAAAGGATTCCTTGTTATCCTTTTTGAAAGGCCTGAAATGTCTGCAAGAGCCCTATAATATGGTCATTGGACAATCAAACACCAACCCTTATATATGGAATGGTGGACTCAAAAATTTTCTATTGATGCTCCTAGATCCCCTAAAATCCCAGTATGGGTTGAGCTCTCAGACCTACCTCTTTACCCTTGTAATCAAGTCCACTTTTTGTGTCGTGGTTTAAGGGAGCTGCTAGGGGTGGAGCAGGAGAATTTGACTAATCCTAGAGGAAACCCTCAGATTTGCACTAAGATTGATATTGCTAAGGAGCTTCCTAAAACTCGTTATCCTGAATAGAAATGGTAGCACATTCAGGGGACAGCCTCTGCTATACAATAATTTACCCAATTCTTGCTTCCTATGTGGGCTTTCTAGCCATGTTGTCAAGAATTGTCCCCTTAAGAGGACTAAGCCTAAGGAGGTGGATACTCCTACACAAAAGCATCCTAATGTCTTATAAAAATGGGTTCCTAAGGCTCCAGCAACATTTGACATATCTAGATAGGAAAGGGTCCATACATCATTTCCAAGAATACCTCAAGAAAAGGAAAGGAAGAGTGCCTACTGCTTCTGCCTCCAAAAAATCTTTGAACCTATTAGGGAGAAATAGATTGAGGGAGGAAATAAGGAAATTCATGGAACTAAGGATGATGTTATATTAGAAGCTAGATGGTCTAAGGATTTTGAGGAGGACCTCAACAGAGAAGATGCAATGGAAGATGATGAGATAAGTGATGAGGATTCAGAAGAGGATCAGACCAAGGATTGACTGATCCTAGAAGAGGAGATGAGAGATCATTGGTTCTAGTTTAGAAAGCGGACTTAAATTAATTGACAGAAGATGAAACTGGTATTACTCTTCTCATGGTAAAGGGAAGGGAGGTACTACTATTGGTGTTCTCTCTCACTACAATGCAGGGGTGCTATAGGTTGTAACAGACGACCAGAATAGATGGTTGATGCTTAAATGCCGAATAAAGGGTTCGATATCCTTAGTTATCTCTATTTATGTCCCAAATTTTGCAGACAAAAAGACAATGTGGGATTCACTTGTTGTTGAATAAGGCAATTGCTTTTCCCTAAGAGATTTCAATATGGTTGAAAGGAAGAGAGATAGATGGTTGGAAAAGGGGACAACAATAAGAGGTTCTAACTTAAAAGAGCCTTGGGAAGAAATCAAAGATCAACTTCAATTAGTGGATTCTGATTTAGGGGGTGATTTCACCTAGTTAATGGTCACGTTGGTAAATTTAGGAGGGAGGCTAGACTTGACATATTTTATATTTCCCAAGGACTCTTGAGTAGCATGAGCTCTATAAGAACTCAGACTTACTTATCTTTCACTTTATCAAATCACAAGCCAGTTTTCCTCTACTATGATTTTGGCTTTAGACAAAGATGCTCCTCGTGGTTTAAAGCTAATCCAAATCTCCTTAAAGAGTGTTCAAACTATGGTTAAAGCAATTTGGGAAACTGCCTTCTCTGAAAGCAAATTTGTTGTAGGCTCTTGGGCAATAGCCATAGAGAACACTCAAAATATGTTAAAAAATGCAATGAACAATAGGGCAAGATTTAGAACTCAAAGGATGGATAAAATTCAGGAAAAAATAAAGAGATTAGAAGCCCTGGCCACAAGATATAGATGCACATGCTAAATTGCTAACAACAAGAAAGGAACTTAGAAGGTAAGAACAACTAAGGCTAAGTGACACCAAGGTTTACTTCATAGAATGGTGGATAGGGAAGTTGGATAGACGTACTAAAGAAACTTTTAAGCTCATAAGAAGAAAGAGGACAAATGAAGAAATCCTTATGCATAAGAGGGTGACAACTCTTTAATCACTACAAAGAAGGATAACATTAATGTTATCACTTCCAAGCCTTGCTCTCTTCTTCTGTTATACCAGATGATGAGGTTAAGAGGGCTGGGAAATTGTACCAAGCTATGAGAGAGAATTTTGTGCAAAGATTTGACATGGCCTTTCTTGAGAGACCTCTCTCCTTGGAAGAACTAAAAGAAGCAGTTTTTGTTATGGTGGCAGATGGCAAAACCCTAGAGAAGATGGTCTACCCATTGAGTTTTACAATGAATTTTGGGATGTGGTTGGGCCTTACCTTCTTCTACTACAGTAAGAAAGTGTAAAAAATGGAGCTTTTCCCTCACAGATCAATGGGGGAGTTATCAAGCTCATTCCCAAAGAAGGTCTGAAGGATGAGCTTAGAAACTAGAAGCCGCTAACTATGCTTAATAGTACTATAAGATTTTCTCTAAATCTGTGGCTCTCAAGGTCCAAAAGAAAATGAATGAGTGGATATTATAAGAACAAAAAGGGTTCAATAAGGGACGTCACCTTCTTGAGGCCATCATTAATATTTGGGAGAGCTGTGAATATGCCAAAGAAACTAAACAAGATACTTGTTTCCTCATAGTGGACTTTGACAAGGCTTATGAAAAATTAAAGTGGGACTTCCTCATTAAATCCTTGCAGGATATGGGACTGGGTCTTTGTCTCTTATGTGAAACTCCTACTCACCAATGCTTCTGCTAAAATATGTCTTAATGATGGCATGAGTCCTTCATTTCCTTAAAAGAAGTCAATCAAACAAGGATGCCCCCTTGCCCCTTTTCTATTTGCAATTGCAACAGATGCCTTGCTCAAAAGCCAGGTTAAGGAAGGAGAACTTAGAGGCATAGAACTAACTTCTGGTAAACAGCTAGTTTGCCAACAATTTGTGTCTTACACCCAGAAACACAGCTTAGGATATGAAATGTAAAATGGAATGTTTGGATATTTTTTGTAAGGCCTCTAGTTCTAGGATTAATCAACTCAAAGACTGGATATGCTACCCTCAAGGGGGATGAACATGAATATTTAAAGGAACTAAGATGTCGTATTATTAATAAGGGTACTGTTTTCAGACTACTTGGAATTACCATGGGATTTGACATTTCTGTGAAGCAAAGATGGGATTGGTTTATGGAGAGATTTTAAAACAAGGTGGATAAATGGAGGGGTTTTCAATGCAGTCTTGCACGCAAAAGGTTGGTGCTCAACCATTGCATATACCCTATCTCCATTTTCTACTTGTCTTGCTGGTCCCCCTCTAAAGGTGGAATGGATAGATTAATCAGGATGTGCAGGTCGTTTCTCTTGGGGGGAAACTCTAGAATCTCCAAGGCAAGATGGTATTTTTGTACCAAGGTTAAGGAAGAAGTTTGTCTAGGAGAGATTGATATAGCCCTAGCTACTAGAAAATTTTTTGCTACATGGGTGATTAAGGCCATAATGAACCTAGATTGTGGTTGGGTTGAGTAGGAAATGACTTCCACTAGCGATGGTGGTGGCGATAGGGTTTCAACTAGCTTAGCCACCACTAGTGGTAGAACTAGCCTCGAAGCTCAAGATACGCAAGGACCCATGCTCAATGATAGTGTGAACACAGGTAGTCATATCGATCTTGACATGCAAATGACTGAAGAAAGACAACCAAATACACCAAATATCACTAGCCCTTCTTGGATTTATGTTACACTTGGAGAAATGTGACATCCATGAACTTCAACAAAGTACTGGCGAAGCTAACATACTCAAGAAACTGTTGCTAGAATCCAGAAATGCTCCAAAAAGCTTTGCTAGCTTTGGACTGAAAGGAAATAAGATACAAAATGCTGTAAAAGGGCAATCTTTTTCTTCCATGATCTAGAACCAATAGACCAATGGAGCCCCCAAGCCTCCTGACATGCTCCAGAATACACAGAGCCTAGGGAAATCCCTACCTGCGATGCTAGCAAAAGGGACCTTTCCTGAAGCTTTGCAGGGTGGAAAATTGTTGGCTCTTTCCAACGGCTTCCGCAGGAAGATCAAGGTATTCTTAGTATGCATGGTTCCAAGGCGTTTTGTCACCTACAAATATATCCTTAGGACCTTAGTTCATATTTTGATGAGAGATGCAGGCTTAAGTGTGATAAGCAAACCTAGTGCATGCATGTGCGAAAGGAACGTGCATCATCATGGTCGGGGTAATGAAGGCTTTTGCCTCCATTGGGGGTTGGAAGGTTTAGAAAGAGTTTAAGGGTTAGAGGGAAGTTCAAGGTTCAGAAGGGGTTCAGGGTTCAGAAGAGGTTCTAGGGTTCATAAGGTGTTTAAGGGTTAGAAGGAGGATCCAAGATTCAGGGTAGAGTACATGGCAGAGAACTCGTCTCCCTCGTAGATCATGGAGGACAAGGGTTGAGAGAGTAAGGCTTGAGGGGGAGCATAGGACTAGGAGAGGAAGAAGGTGTAAAAGCATGGGGGAGGAGGAGGGAGGAGGAGAGGTAGGAGAAGGGAGGAGGAGGGAGGAGGAGAGGGAGGAGAAGGGAGGAGGAGGGAGGAGGAGGAGAGGGAGGAGAAGGGAGGAGGGTAGGTCACAAGTCATAGGTCACAGTGTGACGACATCCTTTTTATTTTAGTGGCCTTGTGAAACTTCCTATTGCTCTCTTAAAAGGGAAGGAGAAAGATGAATCGCATGAGAATGCAAAGGATTTATTTACTACATAGATTCATATGAATAGAAACTAAAATACACTTTTGCTTGAATGCGGCATTAAGGGCATAAGATAATTTCCCCCCTCCCCCATCGCCCTTGCCCCCCCCTCCCTCAGCGGTGGTCCCAATTCCCCCCCATAGTTATCCAAGCTCTTATTACGAAGGAGATACAAGAACAAGGTCTTGACGTAAATCTTATCAAACCTTCCGAACATGAGACCAAATTTCAGACTGAGAAGGACTCAAATTGTAAGCATGAAACTACATACAAGGCATGAAATGAAGCTCATGGATGAGCAGCTAGTCAATGTACATAAATAGTGACTCAAAAATAGTTTCATGTACATAAATAGTCTGTGTACACAAATACTTTCATGTACATAAATGTACATGAAACTATGTACAAGGAACGAAGCTCATGGATGAGTAGCTAATCTAGGTACATAAATACTTTATGCACATGAATAGTGTCTCAAAAGATAGCCTAGCTATGGGTAATTTTTCTTTTTGCAAACAGAAGACTTATTTCAAGTATGAAAGAACCTTTGAGCAATGAAGAAATACATCATGCAAGGCACGAGAAACTAAATTAATCTCAAGAAAATAACCAAGGTTGAGGTAGATAGTGCCACCTAAACATTGTGGGGGACTTCCAAGAAGAATGGGGAGCCACTCCACTCCCTCAACAAAACAATTCTCCTGGTATAGGTTGCTCATGAAGATCCTTACATATCCCCTAAATGGCTACTAGAGTATGTACCCTATCCATCTAGTGCTAGCAAATGTATGTGCAAGGTGGACCTAGGAATCATCCAAAGCCTATGTACGTCAGGATCTCCAAAAATGCCATGCTAATATGCTTGCCAAAATCTCCCACAAAGTATCCGCAGATGCAACTACAGGTCTGTAATAGAGAACTAGGAACCTCATCCAGAGAATATCAATCAACCGACTATCATTGAATTAAAAGGGCCCAAGAAGAGTCATATCTTTCATAAAACACCTGACGCCATGAGAGAGAGACCCTAGATCTTCTCACATAACCTCTTAGGCCTTTTTAGTTTGTCATCTTGTTGACATTATCATGGTCCCATGCCCACGCCCAAGGCTACTACAAACATTCTTCTTAGTAATTGTTGGATCGGTATGCATTTCCATGCATTTCACTGGTCCTACATGGGGGTACTTGGGTGGGGTGTGGTCTTTAAGTCTCTAATATAGAGATATGTCTCAACTTGTGAGACACTAATGCTCATACCCCCTTCAATGGGGTCCACGCTCAAGTGTTAGACCCTAGCCTACTAGTACGCAAGTGTGCACTAGGAAAACGTATGCATTCTTCCCTAATTCAAAGTTTAAAACAAGAGTGCGCAAGTGCATGCGGACACTGCCTCTTAGTAAAGTAGGCGTTTTGGATACCAAAGAGAAACGATTTGTTAAAGGGAGTGGGGCTATTAAAAGGCAACTCTTGTTAAATGGAAATTTGAAACATAAAGCTTAATTATTATTTTTTGAATTACACGAGGGAATTCACAATAGGAGTTTCAATCCTCTACTATAGCATTGGGGAGCCACGCTAACTGCAATAAATCAATTACGAAGGAAGTGTGAAACTGATTCACCTTGGACTATATTTGAAATGAAGAGTTTTGAACCTTGGAAATGGAGGCGATGACTTCTGTTCAATCGCAGAATCCACAGCCATATGCCTCTGTTCGCGATTCACCAGTGCATGTGGCCACGCTCTTAGTAAAGAAAGCCATTCTGTAGTTCTACCATCGGATACACAATGCTTTAATTCACAGAATGATTTCCCAAGGAAGACAACCCACATACACATCATCGTTGAAGAGCATAATCACATAGATTAGCCCGCAAGAGCAAGCAAGAACAAGAAATTTATAAGGCCAAATGCTGAGCAGATGTGCTCCGTTGTGGTATTTCTTACTCAATCCACTTCTTTGTCTTCCTGCCTGCGACTCTCTGGTCTCCAATTGCTTTATTTCATTGCATCTGAGCCAGTTCTCTATGCTGGATTGTCGGGTCTTGTCGTCTGTCAGTTTGCCCTGTGCTTGGTTATGGGTCCTCAGCTGAGGCTGCCCCTCTCCCGCCATGCAGGCAGAACTGGAAATAGGATGCCTCAGCTCAATGAGTTTGAGAAAACTCATGCCCTTAAGGTAGAACGTTTAAATGAGCTTCCATCGTCTAATACAAACATCTTGATGCAAATGTATGTGAAACGTGGAAGCATCGTGGATGCTCGGCTTGTTTTTGACAGCATGCCAAAACGCAATGTGGTCTCATGGAATATTATGATTCTGGGCTATGCCTATCACGATGACGGTGAACGTGCTTTGGAGTTGTATGCACAGATGCGCCAGGAAGGTGTCAAGCCAAGTGATCGTACCTATATTGGTGCATTGAAGGCTTGCAGTAGTCTGGCAGCACTGGAAGAAGGAAAGCAAGCCGAGTGGAAATTTGGGAAAACAGGACGACCGGAAAAAGTTAGAGCTATCCACTCCCACGTAGTAAAGGATGGCTTTGAGTCTGATGTTTTTGTGGGAACCACCTTGGTGGATATGTATTCAAAATCTGGGAGACTGGAGGATGCACGGCGAGTCTTCGATGACTTACCTGATTGTGGTGTGGTTTCTTGGAATGCCATGATTCTAGGGTATGCCAAGCAAGAAGAGGGGGCTCTAGCTTTGGACTCATACGCACGGATGTGCCACGAAGGTGTCCAACCGGATGACAGGACCTTTGTTGGTGCATTGAAGGCTTGCTGTAGCCTGGCAGCAATTGAGGGGAAGCAAGTTGACGAAAAATTCGAGAAAACAGGATGCTTGGTGAAAGGTAGAGCTGTCCACTCGCAAATAGTACAGAGAAGCTTTGACTCACATGTCTTTGTGGGCAATACCTCGGTGGATATGTATACGAAGTGTGGAAGCCTGGAGGATGCACGGTGTGTCTTTGACAAGTTGGTTCATCGTGATGTGGTTTCTTGGAATGCCATGATCCTGGGCTATGCCCAGCAGGAACAGGGTTTGCAGGCTTTGGAGTTATATTCACAGATGTACCAGGAAGGTATGCAACCGAGTGACCGAACTTTTGTTGGTGCATTGAAAGCTTGCAGCAGCCTGCCAGTACTGGAAGAGGGGAAGCAAGCTGATGGGGAATATGCTAAAACAGGATTGCTTGAGAAGGGTAGAGCCATTCACTCCCAAACGGTAAAGCACGGCTTTGAAACAGATGTATTTGTGGGAACAACCTTGGTGGATATGTATGCAAAATGTGGGAACTTAGAGGATGCCCAGCGTGTCTTTTTAGAATTGCCTCATCACGAATTGGTTTCTTGGAATGCCATGATATTAGGGTATGCCCAGCAGGAAGAGGGTGCACAAGCTTTGGAATTGTATGCAAGGATGCACCAGGAAGGTATCCAACTGAATGACCGAACCTTTGTTGCCGCACTGAAGGCTTGCAGCTGCCTAGCAGCACTGGAAAAGGAGAAGCATGCTGGCGAGAAGTTTGTGAAACCAGGATGCCTGGAGAAGGGTAGAGCAATCCATTCACAAGTAGTAAAGAGAGGCTTTGAGTTGGACGTATATGTAAGAACCACCATGGTGGATATGTACACAAAATGTGGAAGCCTAGAGGATGCACAACATGTCTTCGAAGAATTGCCTCATCGTAATGTGGCTTGTTGGAATGCCATGATCGTGGGGTATGCTCAGCAGGAAGAGGGTGAACAGGCTTTGGAGTTGTACACATTGATGCACCAGGAAGGTGTCCAACCAGGTGACAGAACTTTTGTTGGGGCATTGAAGGCTTGCAGCAGCCTGGCAGCAGTGGAAGAGGGAAAGCAATCAAAAGGGGGAAGCTTGGAGAAAGGTAGAGCCATCCACTTTCAAACAGTAAAGAGTGGTTTTGACTCCAATGTATTTGTGGGAAACACCTTGGTGGATATGTACTCCAAATGTGGGAGGCTGGAGGATGCACGGCGTGTCTTTGATGACTTGGCTTATCGTAATTTGGTTTCTTGGAATGCCATAATCCTGGGCTATGCCCAGCAGGAAGAGGGCACCCTTGCTTTGGAGTGTTATGCAAGAATGCACCAGGAAGGTTTACAACCCTGTGAACGAACATTTGTCGGTGCATTGAAGGCTTGCGGCAGCCTGGCCGAAGGGGGAAAGCAAGTTGATGGGAAGTTTGAGAAAACAGGATGTGTAGAGAAAGGTAGAGCCATCCATTTCCAAGTAGTAAAGAGTGGATTTGAGTCAAATATATTTGTGGGAAACACCTTGGTGGATATGTATGCAAAATGTGGGAGCTTGGAAGACGCAGGGCGCATCTTTGAGGAATTGCCTCATCGTGATGTGGTTTCCTGGAATGCGGTGATCCTTGGATATGTCCAGCAGGAAGATGGTGCACAGGCGTTGGTGTCGTATGCACGGATGCAACAGACAAGTGTCCAACCATGTGAACGAACTTTTGTTGGTGCATTGAATGCTTGCAGTAGTCTGGCAGCACTTGAAGAGTTGAAACAAGCTAAGGGGAAGCTTGAGAAAACAGAATTCCTTGAGAAAGGTAGAGCCATCCAATACCAAGTAATAAAGAGTGGCTTTGAGTCAAATGTATATGTGGGAAACACATTGGTGGATATGTATGCAAAATGTGGGAGCTTAGAAGATGCACGGTGTGTCTTTGAGGAGTTGTCTTATCGTGATGTTGTTTCCTGGAATGCCATCATCCAGGGGTATGCTCAGCAGGAAGAAAACAAGGAAGCTTTTAGACTTTATGCACGAATGCAAGAGCAAGGTTTGTCACCAAATTGTTTTACGTTTTTTGCCATCCTGAAAGCTTGCATCAATACAGCAGCTCTAGAAACTGCGAAGGAACTCCATTCTCAAATTCTCAGAGATGGCTTTGAGGCTGCTGCTATTGTGGCCAGTAGCCTTGTCGATGTTTATGCAAAATGTGGAAGCATGGTCGAAGCCCAACATGCTTTTGATACATTGCCCACAAGAGATGTTGTACCATGTAATGCACTGATTGCAGGATATGCCCGCCAGGGAGAGAGTGAACTTGTATTCCAGTGTTTTGAGAAAATGAGGCAGGAGGGGATAAAGCCAGATGAGGTCACATTTCGCAGTGTTCTTACTGTATGCAGTCATGTGGGTCTAGTGGACAAGGGCCAGAAGTACTTTCAAGCTATGATCAAAGAATATGGTATTATCCCAACTGTTGAGCACTGTACTTGCATGGTTGATCTGCTCAGCCGCGCAGGCCAACTGGAGCAGGCAGTGGTGATGGTAGAGAAGATGCCTTTCCAACCCGGTGTCATTGGATGGCTGACTGTCTTGGGTGCTTGTCAAAAGTGGAAGAATGTAGATGTTGGAAGGCATGCCTTTGAAAATGTTGTAAAATTAGATGACAAGATTTCTTCAGCATATGTTTTGATGGCAAACATATATGCCGAAGCTCACATGTGTGAAGATTGTGATAGAATCGAGGTAATGAGAAAGAATGCTCAACCATGGCAAGAAGGAAAGAGCTGGTGGGCTGACCTAGAAGAAGGGTGACGTTTGCGTGGGAGAGGAGGGTTGCGGAGGCATATATATTCAAGGCTGAAAGAGTCATTTCATATAATTGGATATTTACTCAGTTTGGTGCATGTGCTACAGTAAACATGTGATAATGAAAGAAAAGAACAGGGGATGTTGACATTAATTATCACATGTGACCTAATAGATACATCTGAGCGGCACTGTGCTTGTAAAATTTTTGGCAACTTTGTTGTGGTTGTCATGTGGTCAAATGCTGTTACATCACATGTGCAAAGACAGTGATAGAATCGAGATAATGAGAAAGATTGCTCAACCATGGCAAGATGGGCTGACCAAGCAGAAGGGTGATGTTTTCGTGGGAGAGCAGAATCGCAAAGGCAGATATACAAGGCTGCAAGATTTTTTCATATCATTTGATATTTGCTGCATGTGCTACAGCAAACATGTGACAATGAAAGAAAGAGCAGGGGATGTTGCCATTAATTATCACATGTGACCTAATCAATACACTGGAGGGGCACTGTACTTGTAAATTTTTTTGGCAGCTTTGTGATGGTTGTCATCTGGTCAACCATCACCGTCAAATGCTGTTACATCAATATAGAGTGTTGGAATATTGTTTGCAGAGAGGAAAGTTGAACAAGGATTGAAACGATTTTTGTGAGGAGTACTGGAAACAACACCACTCTGGTTTGTTCAGCAATGGTGCTTTACTGAGAAGAGACATGCACTGGGCCATGGCAGAGAGGAAAGTTGGAATATTGTTTGCACAGAGGAAAGTTGAACAAGGATTAAAAGGATGTTGGAATATTGTTTGCAGAGAGGAAAGGTGAACAAGGATTGAAAGGATTTTTGTGAGGGATACTGGGAACAACACCACTCTGGTCTGTCCAGCAATGGCGATTTACTGAGAAGAGACATGCACTGTGCCATGGCAAAGTTTTTGTTAGAGTTGATGGCATCTCATGTATACAATAGACTGAGGGCTTCTTTGTCGGTATGCCCACCCCTGGTGAGGTTAGGATAAGAGCTGGCCAAAAGGCCTAGGAGATTGGCTAGGATGGGGCCCAGTTAGGGCACCCAACCTGGTCAGGTGAACCGACCAGATTGGTTGGGTCAACCCGGCCAGACCCGACCCTGGTTGGGTCGGGTCAGCCAACCAAGTATGGTCGACCAGTTCTCCAGGGGTGAGGCCTATTTAAGGTCCCCCCCTGGTTGGGTCGGCCAGTTCTCCAGGGGTGAGGCCTATTTAAGGCCCCCCTCTCACATTTGTTGACCTATCTTCTGGAGCAGCCATTGTACTCTTTCTCACGGACATTTCCCCTAAGGGCTGAGCAGGATTCCTGCAATAATACAGTTATCATCACCTCTATTGTGTCATTTTCTTTCTAGTTCTATTTCTGATTGTTTCCACACTGCACCAGTCTCACATGGTATTAGACGCTGAGGTCAACTGAGGATCGGGAGCACAAGGAGCTGACACACCCTCAGGCATTATGACACAGATCTGACACACCTTGAGCCTTATGAACAGCCTGCCCTTCCAGAGCATACTGAGGCGTGTACAGCAGGCACTTGTTCTGAGCAGCCAGCCCAAGGGTGACTGCCACAGACAGGGCCGGCGGTTTCCATAGAGATCTGAGGCGAGCAGGAGGTGGTTCGGAGGGTTGGACAGCATTGGGTTCGGCAGTTTTGGAAGATGCAGCACTGTCTGCTCCTCCTCTTTCCTAAGCCGCCATCCAGCTTTGCTAGAGCGCTGCTGTCTGCTGAATCAGCTGACGTTTGTCGGGTTCTTGATAAGTCCCATGGCTGCCCCGCGCACAAGCAAAGAGGACAAGCTTAATGGAGAAATATGCTCGTTCGAGGTTACAACTCAAGGTCTGTTTCGTTCACAAAGGGATCTTCTCCGGCTATCCAAACACTGACTAGTGCATATTCATTCTGGTCCAAATTGGAAGATCTTTATGCAAGGAACTCGGCGATGCAAGCTGTCACGCTTCAGGGACAGCTTTATAGTCTCGAGTTCCCCAAAGTACGATGCAGCCCTTCCTGATGAAAGCTAAGGTCATCCATGAACAGCTTTGTCCATGGGTGTTGCTCTAACATCACTTCCGTTGGCAGCTTACCAAGCTCCCCCCTGAGTATGATATGGTGTCTTGAGCATTACGGTGCCAGGTCATGACAAATCAGTTGGATTTTGATGACCTATGCTCCCTTTTGCTTGAGGAGACGATTCTGTTGTCCTAGGGTAAGTTGCATGTCATTCGAAGTGGTGGCGAGGCTCCTTCATCAGTGCATAAGAAGACGAGCAGGTGCTACAAGTGCGGGAAGAAAGGACATTTGGTGAAGGACTCTCGGTCCAAGGGTAAAGTCATCCGAATCCTCTTCTGACCAGTCAGGTAGGTCCAAGGCAGCAGCAGCAAAGACTGCCCTGAAACGTTGGATAGTACCAGCTTTCTAGCAGTAAGGAAGACTACCCCCATGTGTCACAGCCAAAGAGGGCGTGTGGGTGGGAGAAAAGAAGAAAGGAAGATCTATTAACGTCCGCAGAAAGCCTCACAGGCTTATGGGACAAAGTGCAAAACATAAATCCTTACATCATCTAGATAAACCTAATCCCTAAGCTGGGCTAGGGGTTCAGCCCAGCCTAGGGTTGTGTGGAAAGAAGGCGAGCTGCTCCTCCAACGGCTGCTGCTGCTACGAAAGAGGACGAGCGAGGGCGGAGCAGAGGCTGACGGAGGGCTAGTGCAAAGCTAGCGGGGGCTGACGGGGAGCTAGCAGAGGGCTAGTGGAGGTGGAGGGAGCTAGCGGGGGCTGATGGAGGGCTAACGGAGGTGGAGCGGGGGCCAATGGAGAGAGAGGCGGATAGGCTGGGCGGATGAAGGAGGGGGAGAGAGAGAGAGAGAGAGAGAGAGAGAGAGAGAGAGAGGTGTTTAAGGCTCATAGTAGAAAGAGGGTTGATTGCAGCTCCTATCAGTTGAAAGTTTGGTAGGCAAGGTAATGTTGTATAGTTATGGACTAGATGTGTTCAAGAGTCCATTGCTTGAGGTCACAAAGACTACAGACTTGTATTCCGGAGTTTGTTGTTCGAGGCTCTTGTATGTGATGTGCAAGGGTGTTGGGTGTTGTGTTCCACAATCCATATTTTTCCATTGGGAACTCAATGCAGACTACTATGGGAAATCAAAGCCGGAGGGGGTAACTTCTTTGCCGTTCCAGGTGGCATTCAGCTTCGAAGATCCAGGCTACCAAGTGCTTTCATTGAGGTGAGTGTAGTATTCATGGTATGAGGGCCCATGGTTGCATCTCCATCGGCTTGCTTCTTCAATCCTTTTGTACACCATGAGCTGCAGAGAGGGTGTTAGAGTTGATGTCATCTCCGGTATACAATAGAGAGTGAGGGATTCTTGCCTGCCCCCGGTGAGGTTAGGATTAGAGCTAGCCATAAGGCCTATGAGATTGGCTAGGATGGGGCCCAATTAGGGCACCCAACCTGGTCGGGTCAACCAACCAGATTGGTCGGTCAACCTGACCAGACCTGACCCTGGTTGGGTCAGGTCAACCAACCAAGACTGGTCGGCTAGTTCTGCAGGGGTGAGGTTTAAGGCTCCCCTCTCACATTTGTTCACCTATCTTCTAGAGCAGCCATTGTAGTCTTTCTCACTGACATTTCCCCTTGGGGCTGAGTAGAATTCGTGCAGCAATACAATTATGATTGCGGCTATTGTGTCATTTTCTTTCTTCTTCTATTTCTGAATGTGTTCGCACTACACCACTCTCACAAATTTTTCATAAGAGAAACCTCGATGGTCATCGGTATGGGTTGACCTTAGAAATTGAACTCTGGAAGGGTCGCAGTTGGTGTGAAGAGAGCGAAGTTGTATTGTTTATGCCATGCTCTAGATGGGAATGGAAATGCTGAGTGCTGAAAGTTTGCTCTACTTACCATGAAGTCTTCCTTTCTAGTTGTGATGTGTGTGTGTGGGGGGGGGGGGGCGGTGGGTGGGGGGCGGGGTTCTCAGTCCTTCCATAACCCTTGCCTAGCTTATGTGTGGCCTCTTTTCAGTTCACGACTGTTGTCAATGTCACGGGGATGTGAAAAGTCTCATGTAACTCAACCCATGGATAACTCGGGGTTAGCGGTGGTTAACTCTAAGTAATAGTTTGGCAGTGAGGGGTTGGCTAGAGGAAGTGCAAACTTCCTAGAAGTTCCTAGGGGCGAATTCTAGGTGCACCCACGATGTTACGCTCTAGCCGAGGTAGCATGACCTCGGAAGAATCAGTCGACATTTCCCTTAAAGGATCTATCTCTGTAATATATGTGTTTGCGCTTCATGTAAATGATCGGGAGGGATTTAATGTCAAGGTCCTAGGTGAGGGCTGATAGCACCAGACTAGATAGATCTAAGACCAAGGGCCTAGTGCTAAGATTGTGCCTAGGGGCAAGGAATTAAATGCATCCCAAGAGAGGGGTGAAATGTTGCATTAGGAAGGCCCTATATAGATGACATGTGGCATCTAGATCTATCTAGGGAATTGGGGTTTGCTGAGGCTAGAGAGAGAAGAGAAGATAATGATTCATGTGATTTGGTAACGTAGATCTCTGTCGGGCTCTTGAGCCTTAGCAAAATATGGCTGGGAGGAAATAAATGGTGCTACTCCCGTGATCGAAGGAGAGAACAAGAAGAGAGAGTACGTGATAATTGGTATCAGAGGCAGAGTTAGAGGAAGAGAGGGGATTCGTGGTCTACGATGAAACGGAAGACCTGAGGAGCAGACGGCGAATTAGTACGTGACGGGTCTCTGATCTTTGGTAGCGGCTAGCAGGCGTGGAGCGCAGGCACGTGATGTGATACGTGGACTGTTCGTTCGACGTTGGTCTTCGCAATAAAACAGTTAACCTCCAGGTTCTGAGTCGTTGCTGGAACGAGGGATCCCGTAAGGCGGGTTGACGTAGATAGGTTTGCTGCCCGTGGTCTGCGACGCAGTGAAGGCTTAACAGGACGACTCTTTCATTTGCGACCTCCATGCGATGGACGTAATTGACGAATTGCGAATAATGAACTACGACGACGTGATGACGTGTCTGCGCGTAGTCCTCCCGCACTGATCATAGTAAATGATCGGGCCTGACAGAGGTTCGTGTGACGAAGGTCTTCGATAGCTGTTTGTTGTTCGTTGGTCGGTCTGTAATAGTTGTCGACGCAACGCAGGCAGCTCGTAAGCTGAGATCGGATCGTGAGGCAGAGACTTATCATTTCGATCAGAGAACAGGCTTTGGCGACTCGAATTATGATGTGGAGCGGGGACAGATTTCCTCATACAGATTTAGACCAGGGAGCAATTTACCCATTTTCCCTTTTGTTTCTGTTATTTCTGTTTTGTTAGAAACAGATTCAGTTGTGGGTTGCAGTGTGCATAAAGGGATAGCTAGTCCATATATATAGACTTGTGGTTTATAGCAGGGACAGATTATGCCTGTGCATATGCCTGTGTGCTTCAGTCAGAGTTAGTTGCAGGAGTTTCCCTAGTATAGGGAAAAGCGCTATTTGGGTTATGCAGGTGTCAAATGCCTAGTCAGTGTACATGTGGGATTGCAGGTATTCCCTAGTATAGGGAATTGTATCAGAGTGTCAGTACACTGAATTGTGTCAGCTTGTGAATACAGTGTTCTAGAGGTGTTTAAAAAAAAAAAAAAAAAAAAAAACCCAAAACAAAACACCTATTGAACTGAATGGAAGCAGAAGAAGGGGCTTCCAGAAGGGACCCTGGTGAGTCAGGAGTCCGGCTGACCCAGCAGGGATCGCGACCAGTAGCTCACACTTTATCTGGCAGGATTGCATTGCTAGAGGATGTCTTGCAACAATTGTTAGCGCAGCAATTACAAGCCAACGCAGGGCAATCTGAACTTAGGAGAGCGTTACAGAGTATGTCTGCTAGACCTTCTCGAGAAGAGAAGGGAAAGGCTCCAATGGAACTGGAGTCTTGTGTCCATACAGTCGAGCCTAGGAAGGCTAAAGTGCCAAATATTGCAAATTACAGACCGGAAAAGTATTCTGGCCGGATGAACGACCGTAGCTCCGATGTCATTGAGACCTGGTTACACAAATGGGACGAGGCGTTCGCCATTTGTGAAATCAGAAATGACATCAAAAAGATCCGCGAGGCCACCCACATGTTCAGTGAGGCAGCGGATCGGTGGTGGATTAAACAACAAAAAGATGGCATAGCATCCACTACCTGGGAGGGGTTTAAAAGAGAGTTCAGGAAACACTTCTTACCTTCTGACGAAGCATCCCGAGCTTGGGATCAATATAGGAACCTTCGTCAGAGAAATTTATCAGTGGCAGAATAGACTGATAAGTTTCGAGAGAGTGTAATGAAGGTTGATGAACCCTTGCCTCAATCAATCCAAGTGAAAGATTTCATATTTGGATTGAATGATTGAATAAAAATGTAAGTTCGGGCTAAGTACGCGAACACGCTAGATGAGGCAATAGCTATAGCCCTGAACTACGAGGATGCCAAGGGCAGCAAGCCAAGTGGGTTTGCATAGGTCGGAACCCAGTATGGGTATCCGAAGAAATCTGGGTTTAAGAAGAAGTGGGCTAGTAGAGGGAGTGGTTCGCAGCCGAGTGGTCAAGCCAAGCAGGCGAGACTGGCTGAAACTCCTAAACCAAGTACCACCATTGGAGTGAAGAGGAAAGTAACCCCAATGGCAGCCCGGGCTTGGTCTAAATCTCCCTTGAACCTAGAACAGCGGGAAAAAGCGAGGAGAGAAGGCCTATGTTTTGGTTGCCTTCAACCTCATCAGTGGAAGGAATGTCCACGTAACAAAGATCGTCGGATGGCTGAGATGGTGATCTCAGAGTGCGACGTGGAGATGCAGGGAAGTCCCAGAGCGGAAGAGATGCAGATTCAGCTAGCGGGATCTTCTCAGAGATCAGTACCTTGATTGTTCTGTGTGTCTGTTGCTAAGTTAGTGACGAGTGCACCTGATAACATCCTATCTAAGCCCGCAGCAACGGGGTATACAGCCTTCAATGATACGGAGTTAATTAAAATGAAAGGGCAAGTGGCCAGTCATGATGTCATTGTGTTGTTTGACTCAGCGTCAACTCACAATGTGATTAACTCCAAGCTTGTGAAGAGGCTGAAACTAAAGACAAGTCCATCTGACTATGCGTATACAGTCAGGATGGCCGATGGAAGTTCAACTGAAGTATGGGACCAAAGGGTTACCCAGTTGGAGCTTCGGATTCAGGACTATGCTGAGAAGCTTGATTTTGAAATGACCAAGCTTGCTCATGCGGATATAGCCTTGGGAATGGCGTGGCATTCTAGGAAGAATCCAGCCATTGATTGGAAAAAGCACGTATATCAATTCAAGATGAATGATGTGCTTTATGTCTTGCGAGGTGAAAAAGATATACCTCAGGGACCGTTGGTTTCCGTGATGGAAATCAAAAAGGCTCAAGTAGAGTTTTTGTACCTTTGCACAGCATCGGTAGAGTCGGTGAATGATTCTTCGACTAGCACTGATGTTACGCAAAGTGGTGAGATGGCCAAGCTGGCTAATCTTATAACAGAGGAGTTCTCTGAATGTTTCAGGGATGAACTACCTTATGGGTTACCTCCAGAGCGGAAAGTTCAACATAAAATTGAACTGATCCCGGGGGCAGAACCTGTAAATAGACCTCCCTATAGAATGAGTTTTACTGAAGAGGCGGAGGTGCGTAGACAATTGGAAGAATACCTCAAGTTGGGGCAGATTCAACCAAGTTTCTCACCTTTTGCTTCGCCAGTGATATTAAAGAGGAAAAAGGATGATACGTTTCGCCTCTGTATAGATTACAGAGCATTGAATAATATCACTGTTAAGCACAGGTATCCGATGGCTCGGATTGATGATTTGCTAGATGCATTACATGGAGCCGTGATTTTCAGCAAGATAGACCTTAAGTGCGGCTATCATCAGATCCGGATTAGAGCCGAGGATGTGCATAAAACCGCTTTCAGGAGCAGGTTTGGTCATTATGAGTTTTTGGTAATGCCCTTCGGACTTACCAATGCTCCAGTGACCTTCGTCATGCTTATGAACGATTTACTACGTCCGTATATCGGAAAGTTCTTAGTACATTTCATAGACGATATCCTAATATTCAGTAAGAGTGTTACTGAACATCGTGAACACTTAAGGATAGTGTTCAGTACTTTGAGGAAAGCCAGTTTTTATGTGAATAAAAAGAAAACCCTACTGTGTATGGTTAGGCTTGAGTATTTAGGGTTCATAATTACTCCCCAGGGGGTAGAAATGGATCCGAAGAAAGTGGCTGCGATACTGACTTGGCCAATCCCTCAGAGTCTGACCACGTTGCGATCATTCTTGGGATTTGTCCAGTTTTATAGAAGGTATATCAAAGGATATTCCGGAATAGTATCGCCATTGACTGATCTGACCTCAGATAAAGTACCTTTTATTTGGGGACAGAATCAACAGGAAAGTTTTAACACCATAAAACAAGCTGTGGTCTCAGGACCGGTGACCGTTGTTCCTAGAAACCGATGCAAGTGGCATTGCGGTAGGAACAGTCCTCCTTCAAGAGGGAAGGCCAGTAGCCTTTGAAAGCAAGAAGCTTTCTCCCTCTCAAAGGAATTGGCCAACTCATGAATTGGAGTTGTATGCAGTTATCCATGCTTTGAAAACATGGAGGCATTATTTGTATGGTTCAGAGTTTTATGTGGATGTGGATCATGATACTCTGAAACATTTTTGTAAACAGCCTGACTTGAGGGGCTGCCAAGCTAGGTGGGCAGAGCTCATGCAGGAGTTTAATCTAACGATTCGGTACCGAAGAGGAAAAGACAATAAGGTTGCTGATGCGTTATCTCGCATTATACACAACCTGAGTTTCACGGTATTAGAGAGTGCTCTAATGACCGAGATCAGAGAAACTCAAAGGGTGGACGAGTTTGTCCAGAGCTTATGGCCTAAGGCTCATGTGTTAAAACCCGGGGAAAATGAAAAGGATGACCTGGCATCCAGAAAAGGCCAAACTTATGCAAGATATACCATAAGGGATGGTATGCTAGTTAGAAATGGCAAGGTTGTAGTACCTGGTCAGAATGATCTCAGGCAGAGAGTCATTCGACAATGCCATGATAGCCCGTGTGCGGGACATCCAGGAGTCGAGAAGACATATGATCTCGTGAAGCGAGATTTCTTTTGGCCAAGGATGAAAAAGCATATTCATGAGTATGTGACACGGTGTTTCTCGTGTCAGGTAAGTAAGGCCGAGCGGGTGAAGCCACCCGGACTTTTACAGCCCTTGGAAATACCACTAAGTAAGTGGGACTAAAGCAAGAGCAATAATACCATATGCTTTTTCTTCTCTAGCTGGATCCCTTGCCGGTCGTGTCGGAGTTGAGGATTCTCCAGCATTGGAGGCCGTAGAAGAAGTGGTAGGAGTCGGTTTGACAAGTCCCCATAAGTTCTCCTCATCAATGCAAATTTCACCTTCATCTGCCATGTGTGGAAGCCCTTTCCATTGAACTTCTCGAGATTAAATAAGGTAGCCATGAGAGGGTCTAACCCAGATATTGGGCAGTGTCTATCTCTCTTACAAGGAAAAAATAACTGAAAGACTTCCAAAATATGAGCACTTGATGTAGCAAAGACTAGTGACCAATATTCAAACAATGATGCTTCTTCTTACATGCTTCATAGAAGTGGGTGAAATAAATACTTTCCAATCAAAACCAGGTCTAGTAATTCAAAACAAAACTGAAGCCACACTTGGACTGAAGTTATTGAAAGCTTCAAAAAACCAGAAATGCTAGAGTAGCATTTTATGTAGCATCATCTTCAAAAACTTGTCCAAAACTGTCAAAACTGAAAAGCTGAACTTGGAGGGCTTATAGCTCACTCTTCAAAGCAAGGAAAAGAGGGCTTTCTGAAGCAAAAGAAAGCTCATATACCAGAGAGGGTCCAGCACAGAGGTTGGACGAAATGATGCGCACTTTTGCCCGGGAGAGTTGCTACAGGCTGAAACTGAGTTTTGACGATTTCTCCCTCGTTACTGAACCAAATGACCTGAAAAATGGCTCAAAATCTTCGTCTTGAGGTCGCCCATCTACTCCTAAGAGGGCTCAGGCAATGGCGGAGCAGGCAGGGAGTATTGAGCAACAGAAGAAATTCGTTGTTTGGAGAATGGCAGCCACCACAGACGTTTTTTCTTCAATTGCTTGCAGGTGGAAGTTCGCCCATACTAGAGGAGTTTCCAGCTCAAAGGGTTTGGGCAATGGTCATTTGTAGGTGGAGAACCAAGCTCTCAAAGATTTTGGGAAGAAAGAGAAAAATGGAGAAGAAGAAGATGAAGAAGAAGATGATGATGTGGCAGAAATGGGCTCAAGGGGGATCAAAGGGCTCTGATACCATGTTGGAAGGTTGAAAGGAAAGGAAAGAGTGGACACAAACTCAGAATACTTGCATTACTTGCTTGTAGAATGAAGAAGAGTGAGGTCCTTAAGTAGGCACCTCATACATGCTCACTGACATCACTGATGACCTCAAAGCTCCACAATCATCTCCTCAATCTGCTCCTAGATTCTCTCAATCATCCTATGTGGCTCTCCACCACCTAACTGTGCTTGTGGGCACCTAACTGTGCCTCTAGCACTCACACATAGAAACATAAGGTGTGCCTGAGGCATACACCTTGAGATATCCCAACACTTTTTTGGTGTTTGGAGTCCTTTCAGGTTCCCATAGGCTCAAGCAAGCACTCAGAAGCAAGGGTGTGCTTGGGACAGTGTTGATGCATGTGAAAGCCTTGAGGCTGCTTTGAGCATAGTTTGCAATTGGTTTGGATGCTTTGATGCTTTCAGTTGGGCTAAGTCAGAAGTGAATGCCTAAGATTGCCTTTGATGCTTTTAGTTGGATCAAGTCAGAAGTGAATGCCTAAGATTGCCTTACCAGTTGGATCTCCGTGGTGCACTATGGAATAGATCCCTAGAAGATAGTCAGAGGAGGTGCAAGAGGAACAATGCAGGGGTGAGCCCCCTGGTGTAAAGCATTTTTATTCATAAGTATTAAATAAATATCAAAAGAGATGCCAAGGCATCTGGGGCCAATGGGTGTCTTGTGTACTGTTTTCATTGAGCAGGGGCATTCTAGCCTCCATATAGTTGTTTTTCAAAATTTTTTTGCCAAGTGAAATTAAGAAAAGGAAGTGTTTGGTATGATGTAGTGTGGTTGTATTGGAGGCATTTGACAGTTTAGCAAAGGTTCATTGCCCTTTAGTTTCCCGAAGGCCAGTTTCAGTGGTTGTATTGCCGGGATAGTCACCATCTTTCCACAGAGGTGAGCCTTGGTAGTGTTGGGTGAAGGAAGCCTCCATTGCAAATTTTGCTACACCCATCAATTCAGCAAGCATGTCACACCGTGAGAGGTCATTGACCATCTCAGAGTAAGAGGAGCAAGAGGAAGTTAGGACATTAGAGAGCTTGGAGGAGGAGCATAGTATCAGTGAGGGTGATTCAAACACAAGGATTCATAGTTTAAAAAAAGGCGGAAAATTTGAAATTCTAGTTTCCACATGTTTCTCTTTTCAAACACCAAGGTTTATAGTTTTATTTGTTTAAGTTTCGACTAAATCACACACTAATCTCCTCTAATATGCCTCATTGATCATAGCTCCCAAATTCTTCCATCAAAACATCTCTCCTTTATCTCTTCTTGATCGTCGCCCACTCATTTTTCCTCCTCATTGGTAAGATTTTCTATCTCGATCGTACTTTCTCTTGTGCCCTCCCTCTCTAAATTTTCATCAAACACCAAGGTTTATAGTTTTGTTTGTTTAAGTTTCGACTAAATCACACACCAATCTCCTCTAATATGCCTCATTGATCGTAGCTCCCAAATTCTTCCATCAAAACATCTCTCCTTTATCTCTTCTTTCGCCCACTCATTTCTCCTCTTCATTGTTAAGATTTTCTATCTCGATCGTACTTTCTCTTGTGTCCTCCCTCTCTAAATTTTCATCTCTCGTCCATCTCTCTCATTTGCTCTCTTCTTCTTCTCTCTCTCACACTAGTACGCTTCTCTCTTTTTCTTCTCTCTCTCTCTCTCTCTCTCTCTCTCTCTCTCTCTCTCTCTCACTCTAGTACACTTCTCTCTTTCTCGTCCCTCCTCTCCCTCTCCTTTTCTCTTCTCTCTCTCTCTTTCCTCTCCGCTCTAGTCTACGTTTCCTCTCATCTTAGTCTACTCTCTCCCCTCCTCTTCATTTCCCCTCTCTCTCTCTCTCTCTCTCCCACTCTCTCCTCTCCTTTTCTCTCTCTCTCTCACTTACGCTCCCCACTCTCTCTCTCTCTCTCCCCACTCTCCCTCTCCCCCCCTCTCTCCCTCGTGTTGCCGTGGTAGCGGCCTCCCCCCCCTCTCTCTCTCCCCCCCTCTCTCTCGCGCACCGGCCTCCCCCCCCTCTCTCTCTCCCCCCTCTCTCCCTCTCGCTGCCGCGGCAGCGGCCTCCCCCCCCTCTCTCTCTCTCCCCCCCTCTCTCTCTCTCCCCCCTCCCTCTCTCTCGCTGCCGTGGCAGCGGCCCCCCCTCTCTCTCTCTCCCCCCCTCTCCCCTCTCTCTCCCCCCTCTCTCTCGTGCTACCCCCTCCCCTCTCTCTCTCGCTGCCGTGACAGCAGCCCCCCCCTCTCTCTCTCTCTCCCCCCCCTCTCTCTCGTTGCCACGGCAGCGGCCCCCCCTCTCTCTCTCTCCCTCCCCCCTCCCTCTCTCGCTACCGCGATAGTGGCCCCCCCTCCCTCTCTCTCTTCCCCCCCTCTCTCTCGCTGCCGCAGCAGCGGCCTCCCCTCCCCTCCCTCTCTCTCTCCCCTCTCTCTCCCCCCCTCTCTCTCGCGTTGCCCCCTCCCCTCTCTCTCTCTCGCTACCGTGGCAGCGACCCCCGCTTCTCTCTCTCCCCCCCTTCTCTCTCGCTACCACGGTAGCGGCCCCCCCTCTCTCTCTCTCCTCCCCCCTCTCTCTCGCTGCCGCGGCAGCAGCCTCCCACCCCCTCCCTCTCTCTCTCCCCCCTCTCTCTCCCCCCCTCTCTCTCGCGCTTCCCCCTCCCCCCTCTCTCTCGTTGCCACGGCAGCGGCCTCCCCCCTCTCTCTCTCCCCCCCCTCTCTCTCGCTGCCGTGGTAGCGGCCCCCCTCTCTCTCTCCCCTCCCCTCCCCTCCCTCTCTCTCCCCCCCTCTCTCTCCCCCCTCTCTCCACTGCCGCGGCAGTGGCCTCCCCCCCTCTCTCTTGCGCTGCCGTGGGCAGCGGCCTCCCCCCTCTCTCCCCTCTCTCCCCCCCTTCTCTCCCCCTCTCTCTCTCTCCCCCCCCTCGCGCTGCCGCCCCCCCTCTCTCTCCCCTCCTCTCTCTGCTACCGCGGCAGTGGCCTCCCCCCTCTCTCCCCTCTCTCCCTCCCCTTCTCTCCCCTCCTCTCTCTCTCCCCCCCCTTGTGTTGCTGCGGCAGTGGCCTCCCCCCCCCCTCTCTCTCTCCCCCCCTCCTCTCTCCTGCTGTCCTGGCAGCGGCCCCCCCTTCTCTCTCTCTCCCCCCTTTCTCTCCCCCCCCTCTCTCTCTCGCTGCCGTGGCAGCGGCCTCCCCTCCCCTCTCTCTCTCTCCCCCCCTCTCTCTCTCCCCCCCTCTCCCAGTAGTGGCCTCCCCCCTCTGTCCCCTCTCTCCCACCCCTCGCGCTGCCGTGGCAGCGGCCTCCCCCCCCCTCTCTCTCTCCCCCCCTCACTCTCTCCCCCCCTCTCTCTCGTGCTGCCGCTGGCAGCGGCCTCCCCCCTCTCTCCCCTCTCTCCCCCGCCCTCTCCCCCACCTCGCGCTGCTGCGGCAGCGGCCTCCCCCACTCTCTCTCTCCCCCCTCTCTCTCTCACTGCCGTGGTAGTGGCCTCCCCCGCTCTCTCTCTTCCCCCCCTCTCTCCCCCCCTCTCTCTCTCCCCCCTCTCTCGCGTTGCCGTGGCAGCGGCCCCCCCTTCTCTCTCTCGCCCCCCCTCTCTCCCCTCTCCCTTCCCCCTCTCTCTCATGCTGCCGCGGTAGCGGCCCCCCCATCTCTCTCTCGCCCCCCCTCTCTCCCCTCTCTCCCTTCCCCCTCTCTCTCGCGCTACCGCCGCAGCGACCTCCCCCCCCTCTCTCTCTCTCCCCACTCTCTCTCTCTCCCCCCCCTCTCTCTCTTTTACCTCTCACCCTCTCTCTCTAAACGTCTCTCCTCTCTCTTTCTCTCTCTCTCTAAAAGTCTCTCCTCTCTCTCCCTCTCTCTTTCTCTCTCTCTCTCTCTGTTGCTGTCGAGGCAGCAAGACTCTCTCTCTAAAAGTTTTTCCTTCACTTTTCTCTCTCTAAGTTCTCTCTCTATAATAAAATTTCAAAGAATACAAATTTTAAAAAAAGTACCTGGAAAAAAGTTGAGATCTATGCTTGTGCTTGCTTTTGCTCTTCCTCCTCTTTTTGCTTCTCCTCTTGCTCTTCCTTGTTGAAATGAGAGAAACAATGAGAGAAGGAGAGTATATATAAGAAAAACTAGGGTTTTAAGTGCTTGTCTCTCATTGGTCCTTCTATATCATTATCTCCTCTCCCATTGGCCTCTCTATTGGATTATCTTCTCTCCCTCTCCCACCCACTCCCATCCTCCCACCCCATTCCCACTCCCACGCCCACGCCCATTCTTCCACCTTCCCCATTTCCACTCCCTCTCCCACTCCCATCCTCCCACCCCACCCCTCCCACTCCCACCCTCACCCCACCCCATTCCCACTCCCTCTCCCACTCCCACTCCCACTCCCATTCTCCCACCCACTCCCATCCTCCCACCTCCACCTCTCACTCCCACTCCCATCCTCCCACCCCCACCCCTCCCCCCTCCATTCCCACTCCCATTCCCACTCCCACTCCCATTCTCCCACCCTTATCCTCCCACCTCACCCCTCCCACTCCCATCCTCCCACTCCCTCTCCCACTCCCACTCCCATTTTCCCACCCCCCCACCTCCCCCATTCCCACTCCCTCTCCCACTCCCACTCCCACTCCCATTTTCCCACCCCCCCACCTCCCCCATTCCCACTCCCTCCCCCATCCTCCCACCCCACCCCTCCCACTTCCAGCCCCACCTCCCCCATTCCCACTCCCATCCGCCCACCTCACCCCTCCCACTTCCACCCCCACCTCCCCCATTCCCACTCCCTCTCCCACTCCCACTCCCATTCTCCCACCCCCACCCCCACCTCCCCCATTCCCACTCCCTCTCCCACTCCCACTCCCATCCTCCCACCCCCACCCCCACCGCCCCCATTCCCACTCCCTCTCCCACTCTCCCTTTCTCCCACTACCACCCTCCCACACTTCCTTTCTCCACTTTCCCACTCTCCCTTTCTCTCACTACCACCCTCCCAACTATCAATTCCACTATTACTTATGAATTCTGATTAAAACTATTACCTAAATAAATGATATTACTGAAAACACTCATAGGATTTAAGGTTTAGGATTTCGTGGTTTGGGTTTAGGGTTTGTGAGTTAGGAATTAGGGTTTGTGAGTTAGGGTTAGGGTTTAGGGTTTGTGAGATAGGGTTTAGGGTTTGGTTGTTTGGATTTAGGGTTTGGGGGGTAGGGTTTAGGGTTTAAGGTTTGGGAGTTAGGGTTTAGGGTTCAAGGTTTGAGGGTTAGGGTTTAGGGTTCAAGGTTCAGGGTTTGGGGGTTAGGGTTTAGAGTTTGGTGGTTTGGATTTAGGGTTTAGGGGGTAGGGTTTAGGGTTTAGGGTTTAGGATTTAGGGTTTAGGGTTTAGGGTTTGGGGGTTAGGGTTTAGGATTTAGGGTTTGGGGGTTAGGGTTTAGGGTTTAGGGTTTGGGAGTTAGGGTTTGGGAGTTAGGGTTTAGGGTTTAGGGTTTAGGATTTAGGGGTTAGGGTTTAGGGTTTAGGGTTTGGGAGTTAGGGTTTAGGGTTTGGGGGTTAGGGTTTAGGGTTTCGGGTTTAGGATTTAGGGTTTGGGAGTTAGGTTTAGGGTTTGAGAGTTAGGGTTTAGGGGTTAGGATTTAGGGTTTAGGGTTTAGGGTTTGGGAGTTAGGGTGTAGGGTTTAGGGTTTAGGGTTTGGGAGTTAAGGTTTAGGGTTTGGGGTTAGGGTTTGGGGTTTAGGGTTTGGGGGTTAGGGTTTAGGGTTTAGGGTTAGGGTTTGGGAGTTAGGGTTTAGGGTTTAGGGTTGTTATTGGTTAGGGTTGAGGTTTGAGGGTTTAGGGTTTAGGGTTGTTTTGGTTTAGGGTTTAGGGTTTAGGGTTGTTATTGGTTTACGGTTGTTATTGGTTAGGGTCTGATTAAATTTTTAAACAAGATCTAGATTTTTAAATCATTAATAAAGTAGATTATTGAGAAGAGACTAATGTTCTTTATAATGGTTGTTACAGCTTGTTTACAAAGGAAACTCACAAAGGAGATGGCTACAAAATTTATTCCGTGGATGGAGGTGATTTTATGTTGCAAAAGAGAAGTAGTTGCATTTGCTACAATCCATGAAAGTGATCCAAATTCTATTTGTCACTTTAGAAGACTTGGCGAAGATAAGGTGGCGGTTATCGTATCAAGGATTCTTAGTGCACATGTTGAGCTAAAGCATAAGTGTGGGGATATGGAAATCCTTGGAGATGTTATGCCCTATAATACTTCCAACAAAGCATTTATTGCATGGGACAGAGATGAGACTTATCCAACACATGTCATCAGGAATACAAAGTGCATATCTTTTTTTTTTTTTTTCCATGAAAAAGACTTCTATTAAGTAAGAACAAAAACCCGTGAGAGCAAGCTCAAAGCGGAATACATCATGAAATCATGAGGATAATAAAAAACCCCTCAGAGTGAGGTGGAAAGAAACCAAGGCTGAGGCTGAAAGTGCCATCTCAACCCTGTAGTAGATTCAGAGAAGAAAGGAGAATCCTTCCATTCCCTGAAGAAAGAAGCCCTCCTAGCTGAGGTTGCACGGGAGTCCCCCTGCATACCCGTCCATACGGCTATCAGAGTGTGTACGATGTCTGTCCAGATACTAGCCAATGTGTGCGAGGGATGAACCTGAGTACCCTCCATAGCCTCTGTGCATCTGGCTCTCCAGATATGCCAAGCTACTATGCTCGCTATAATCTCCCAAGAAGTATCCACAGAGGCATGTATAGCTGTAAAAGGACGGTGTGGAACCACATCCAACGAGCAGAACTCAACCCGATGACGTCGAACCGAAATGGCCCGAGAGGAGTCAAGTCCCTCATAGAAAACCTGAGGTCCTGTAAGAGAAAGCCAAGCCACCGAGCCCCAAGTCATAAAGAGTGGGGAATGGGCAAAGTGACTGAAGATCCTGGCTATCCCCATCCAAATCAATCTCGCCTGTCTGCAATCCCATAAGCAATGCTGAATAGACTCCAAAGCAGAAAGGCAACGAGGGCACGTAGGGTCGGCAAGTAGTGCATATCTTTGGATTTTAGAGTGGGAGATATTTTACAAATGTTATCATTTGCAAATAAGAATGTAGCAGAAGGTCAAGTATTGGGATTTGAACAAGTGGAACACTGGACATTTGTGCAGATGAGAATTCAAAAAGTTACTGATGATGGTATGGATGATAACTCAATGTCATTGGATGGTCCCTACTATGAGGTAGGTAAGGATTTGAGATGGAGCATGCAATTTTTAAAGATTGGAAAGACTCGGCATGTGGTTTTTTATGATAAACATAATGTATACTACAACATCAAAGAATTGAAAGAATATGCCAGTGTACCAAGCTCTATTCCTTCAGAGATGGATGATTCCAATGCACTCAACTATAGCACTGACGTCTTATCGGAAGTCGATGAGTTCATTGGTACCGAGAAAGAAAAATATTTCACAAGTGATGCCTTATCTGGGGTGGATGAGTTCATGCACATTGAGAACTTGGGCAAAGATGTCAAAAGTGATATATTTTCAAGCATGGATGGCTTCATGGATACTGATAAAGTTCTTGGAGTCAAACCAAGTAACTATGGAATTATGGAAATCATGCACGATAGTATAATGAGTGATGTTCTCTCTAGAGTAGAGGAGTTTCAAGACTATGGAGTTATGAAATCCATAGAAAGTGCATCAATGAGTGATGTTCTCTCAGGAATAGATGAGTTTGAAGATCATTCTGGACACTCTATCACCACTGACTATGGAGTTATGAAATCCATAGAAAGTGCATCAATGAGTGATGTTCTCTCAGGAATAGATGAGTTTGAAGATCATTCGGGACACTCTAATGCCATTGTGACAAATGGTTCTACGATTGTATCAAAAGTAGGGATGAGATCAACAAAGGACTATTCGATGTTTGACTTTGATTGTGAACTTGTAAATATTACAAATGGTTTGACGAATGTATCAAAAGCAAGGATGACATCAACAAAGGAATTTTCAGTATTTGACTGTCAGAGTGATAAGATCAAGGATGCAACATCTCATGAAAACAACGTGACAAATAAATCTTACAAGGAGAACTACACAAATCCAAATAAGAATGTACAGAAGGTCCCAAAACGGACATACAGATGCATGAAAAGACAACGAGTCCAGGCAGATCCAGAAAAGCAACCAAAGAGAATAAGAGTAATGAATGAAGATGTTATGCTAAAAGCAATGCGATCTACATGCTGTAAGTGTACATGTATGCGATCCATTAACTTACATGACATCAAGGGTTGTAGAGAACATGTCTGGCAAAGGAAAGGAAGTAGAAGAAATGAATACCTACTCACGAGATTGTCTTGCTTTCTTGTAAATGATAAGAGAAGGCGAAGTTCAGGACATCAAATAAGGCCTCTTATAAATGGAAAAAGTATATGCAATAATGCATATCACATTATTACAGGATTATCACATGGAACATATTGGAATTTGGCTAATAAAGCAAAGTATGGAGTTAAATTTAACATTCATGGAAACATAGGAAGGCCCAAAACAAGAGCCTCAACAGTTGCGGCAACAGCAATTTTGAAAGATTACATTTATGAAAATGCTTTACCGCAACCCCACCTATCAGAAATGCATCTTCCGATAGGTTTGACCAAAAAAGAAGTATTTAACTCTATTGGAGAAACACAGAGGCAAAGAGGGCATGCACCGGCATCTTTTCATACTTTGAATACTCTTTGGAAAAAAAGCTTTGGACATGTTGAAATCCCAAAGAGGAAAAAAATGTCAAAGTGCAACGACTGTGATGATCTAAAGCGAGCACTTGAGAGTGCAACATCTCCAGAACAAAAAGAAGCTTAAAAAAAAAAGAGAGAATTTCATCATGGACTTGTTCGACATTCTAGAATAAAATATGCATTTTGGAAGGAGCAAGCTATTTCTCACCCAAATGAGTACATGTGCGTTATTGTAGATGGTATGGATCAAAATACAACAACATTACCTCGATTCGTTAACACTCCACCTAAGCTACAAGGCAAATACTTTTTAAAGACACATCTATGTGGAGTGTTAGTGCACGGATTTAAGTTTTTTGCAGACATATGGATTGATTCCTTGCATCTACATGATAGCAATCAAGTTGTAACATCCGTTATGAAGGCAATTCACAATGTACATGTAGAAAAAGGTTGCCTACCAGCAACTTTGAGAGTACAAGTAGACAATTGCAGATGAGAGAATAAGAATGTACTCTTCTTTGCATTTTGCTCAATGCTAATCGCTCATAGAATCTTCAATGAGATTGAAGTTGGGTTTTTGTTGGTTGGGCACACACATGAATATCGATCAGGTATTTAGCACAGTTTCAAGAGAACTAAAACACAAGGACATGGAGACAATGGATGACTTGATAAGAAAATGTGGGAGGCAAGTTGGTGGCCGTAAGGAAGGAACAATATGCTCAATGGTTGAGAGGATGTATGATTGGAAGAGCTTTATTCTACCTTTCATACAAAAAGGTGGTGATGCCCTGATAGGTCATAGCGCTCCACACTATTTTCGATTTTTCTTAAAGGATGAAAAACCAGTGATGCAATGGCAACACTATTCTCTTGATACAAAATGGGAACCTGAAGAACCTTACTCTCTCTTAACTTCAATCCCGAGCAAAGAAATGCATCCAACATGGGCTCCTATAAAAGAATTCAGCGAGAAATCCAAAGGTGAAATAGAAGGCTTAAAAGCTTTTATTGCATACAAACAGGAAATGCTCCGGAGATTTCCTAATTGGAAGCCCTCTTAGAAGGAACACAGTACTGTTGTAATTAGCAAGGCCTACCAATTGATAAACGACCTTGCAAAAATGCGAGAAGATGATATTAAGGCAGAACGACCTTTATTTTGGCCAAATGTTGGTAATGACTTGCGTCCAGCATGTGGTCTCTTTGAAAATGAGTTTGAATCATTGCTCCCACGTCCATATTGTGGACCCAAGAAGAGAGAGTTTATGCCACAAATAGACATAGATGTCCATTGTTTTGTTGCAGTTCGACCATCGGATGATGAACATGAGAACGTGAAGTTTTGGGTTCCGAAAGTAGTTGACGTGAGCATGGATGACCGGGGGAGAGCTACAACATTTACAATGGTATGGTATGAGCCAAGGGGCAGGAAGGAGAACCAAGATAACAGTACATTGTATAGTAGTTGTCTGAAAAAGGAATGGATTATGGGTCCCAAACCATGAAGCAATTTCAAGACTTTCCACAGAGACAGTCATAGTATCCCGGAAATCAAGGTCAAAGAAAACAAAGAAGCACATGGGGTATGATGTAGAAGACAAAATAAAATTACCGCAACCAATTATTACGCACATTACAGAGTTCATAAAGATGCTCGCCCGAGAGGAAGTAGAAGGAGATAGCACAAATGAAGAATGCCCATGATAACACCATTCAAATATCGAGAAAGAGTGAAGGTGGTGGTGGTTGTCAGATGAGAGTGAATGAAGATGGCACCCAAGCGACAAGTGACAACAGAAAGGACATTCTGAACAAGCAAATGTTTGGATCGCTCATTTCTGTGATCATGATAGAAAAGGACATTCAAACAAGCAAATGTTTGGATCGCCCATTTGTACTAAACTCATTGTAAAGGAAAAATTAAATTATTGAAAAGGCCACAAGAGATCCTTTGTACAAAGACTCATCCAGAGCAATATTTGTTGACTCATCCAGAGCAATATTTGTTGTAAAACTTATGACATGATAATGTAAAATTGCAAGCATAGCTATTGCTATTTTTTGGAGTACAAAAGAGGCTTCCATCATGTCTCATGTCTATATAAACCTTTTAATTTCTTGAATATTCAAGAGTGTTATAGTTTTCTGCATTGAAAGTAAAAAGAGTCTTACAGGTCTCTTATGTATACATTTTTAAAATGTTGTGAATCCTCAATAGCATGGTTTTTCATGGATTTAAACTAATAACTCGGATTTTTTATTTTAAGAATATGATTCTTATAAACAAGAAATACAAATTTAGGATTTAATAGTAGTTTTTGCATTATTTATACAATGTTGTAGAGAGATATTTTGAAATGTCTTATGTGAAAATGATAGTGCCAGAAAGTAAACTTTTGATTCTCGAATGACAGTTTCATAAAGTAAACTTTTCATTTGGGAAGGATTTTAAGGGATAGTCCAAAAGTAGACATATGAGTCCAAAATTAATGAAATAAGTGTTATTAGGAAGATTTTTCAAAGTGGTAACAATATGATCATAATCTTCAGGCATACTCTTGAGCAACACTGCCATTGCATCATCTGTAGTGATAGGAGAGTTGATAGAAGCAAGTTGAGTCATAAGAACCCACATGTAATTGACATGGGCAGCCAAAGGAGTGCCACTAACCATCTTCAATTCAAAGAAAGAAATTTTGAGTGATAATTTTGAGATGTGAGAGCTAGCACCAAAAATAATGTCAAGCTTCTGCCAAGCTTCTGAAGGAGACTCTAAGTCAGAGATGTGATGAATATAATCATCTCCTAAAGCAAGAGCAATGATGCCATATGCTTTCTCCTTTCTAGCAGGATCTCTTGCCAGGCATGTCGGAGCTGAGGATTCTCTAGCATTGGAGGCTGTTGAAGAAGAAGTTGAAGCCGGTTTGACAAGTCCCCAGAGGTTTTCCCTCATTAATGCAAATTTCACCTTCATCTGCCATGTGTGGAAGCCCTTACCATTGAACTTATCTATATTCAATATGGTAGCCATGAGAGGGTCTAACCCAGGTATTCGGCAGTGTCTTCTCTCTTACAAGGCTAGAATAACAACTGAAAAGCTTCAAAATATAAGCATTTAATGTAGCAAAGTTTTGTGACCGAATTTCAATCAATGATGCTTTCACTTATATGCTTCACAGAGGTGGCTAAATGAAAGCTTTTCAAGAAAATCCAGGTGTAACAACTCAAAGCAAAGCTATAGCCACAGTTGTGCTGATGCTTTTCAAAACTTCAAAAACTCAAAAATGCTAAAGTAGCATCTAATGTAGCATCACTTTCACAACCTTGTCAAAACTGTCAAAAACAAAGGCTTGAACTTGGAGGGCTTGTATCTTACTCTTGAAAGCAAAGAAAAAGGGGCTTTTTAAAGCAAAAGAAAGCTCTTATACCAGAGAAGATGAGGAGGAGAGGTGCAATTCCACGTCAAGTCGCCATAGCTCGCTTCTTCAAAGTCAACTGGTTTTTCTCTGTTTTCTCCTTGAATATGCAGCCATTGCTACTCATATTTCAGCACAAGATAGCTCCATGGAGAAGCTTCCCCTGAAAGGAATTAGAGAAAGAAAAAGCAGGCATAGAGAAAACGTAGAACGAGATTCGATGATCTGCATGAAATGGCAACCAGCAGAAATGGAGATGCTTCAATTCCTTGCAACCAAAGGTTCGCCCTTTTGAGAGGTATCTCCAATAGGAAGGGCTTAGAGAAAGGTGAAGAACTGAGGGAGAACAAGCTTTAGCAAGATTTGGGAAGAAAGAGGAGAAATGGTGAAGATGATGATGATGAAGAAGAAGATGATGTGGCAGAAATGGGCTCAAGGGGGATCAAAGGGCTCTGATACCATGTTGGTAGCTGAAAAGAAAGCACGGAGTGAACACAAACCCAGGTTTCTTGCTTATGGAATGAAGAAAGATGAGGTCCTTAAGTAGGCACCTCTTGTTGAGATATCAAGCTCTATCCCCGACATATCTCCTGGATGACTATCATTTATGTCACCGTCTATGTTAGTTGTACTCGTGGTGTAGTTAGACTACCACGTATGTTTTGGTTTGGGTTCACATATGAACCACGTATTCTAGGTTTTGACATATAGGGTATTTCCCTCTTCTATTGTATCGTTGTTGTGTGCAAAAGTGAAGAAAGGCTTCACCCTCCAACCGTGTGTCCTCTCTCTTTTGTGTGTTGTGAAGAAAGCTGAACTTGAGTCTCCTATCTCTCTCCCTCCTTCTTTACATGGTATCAGAGCTTGGTTCGTGGTAAGGAGCTCAAGAAAGAAAGCCAAGTTTGTGGTGTCCTGGTAAGAGGACCAGTGTTGCTTTCCTACTTCGAGTTTGGGAGCAAATCTTTGCAGGTAGCACAGCCAGAAGTGCAGGAGTGCACTGCTTCAGATTGAGAGGCCCTTCGCGGTGCGGCGAGAGCGCAGTATATGCTTTGAGGCTGTTTCGGGGCCCGTTTTGAGGGCGAAAGTTCTTCGCAGGCACTCAGAAAAAGGCCCTGGTTTTGCTGTGCGACCACTGCGCGCGGCCAGTCAGTGGAAAGGTGCCACAGAAACTGCGTCGTATGCCTGTGTGCAGAGATATTGGGAGTTGCAGATTCATGCCTGTTGCCTGTTGATGCAAAATCGTCACTAGGAAGTGACTGTGTGGTGAAATACCACTTTCGTCAGTGTTGCAGATCTGCCCCTGTGAGGCTTTTCGCAGAAGTTTTGCTATTTGCCCTTGTGAGGCATTTGCTGTGTTTACAGGTTGCTGTTGCAATTCGTGATTTGTAAAATGTATGAGAATCTGTCTACCATTGTCAGTGAGAAGCTTGATAAGAACAACTTCCAAGCATGGAAGTTCAGGATGACAAACTTCCTTATGGGAAAGGGAGTTTGGGATTACATCAGTGGTGAAACTGCAGAACCAGTTTTGGGTACTGCTCCCACTCCTGCTGAATTGAAGGCTTTTAAGGAATGGCATGAAAAAGCCAGAAAATGCTTGTATTGGCTATCTGTTAGCATTTCAGATTCTATGATTGTGCATATACAGGATCTAGAGACGCCTAAGGAAGCATGGGATACATTGGTGAAGCTGTATAGCACAAATACCAAAGCACGAAAGATGCAGCTAAAGCAGGAGTTGCACAATGTGCAAAGGAAAAATCTGAATATAGATGAGTATTCCTTGAAGGTGAAAGGCCTTGCAGATTCTCTTGCCTCCATTGGAGCACCTGTTGATGATGAGGACTTAGTGTCCGTGACCTTGAATGGTCTTGGGAAAGATTATGCACAATTTCGGACATCCATTGGAGTCCGTGAAACATTTCCTGATTTTCAGGAACTTATTGCTCTCTTGCTGAGTGAAGAGCAAAGGAATGGTGGTTCAGCCACCTCAACTTCTCAAGAGACTGCTTTCTACTCGAATACAGGTAGAGGCAGGGGTAGAGGAAGAGGCCGTTCTGGAGGCCGTGCAGGAAATCAGAACCAACAGCAACAACAGGAAAACCAGTCCTATGGAGGAGGACGTGGTAGTTCTAGAGGCAGGGGGAGCCAAAGAGGCCGTGGTTCATGGCAAAGGAACCAGCAAGTAAATAGCAGCACAGAATGCTATTATTGTGGAAAGCCTGGACACAAGGAGAATACATGCTATAAAAAGCAGAATGACATCAAAAGTGGAAAGTTGCAGCAAAGCAACTATGCATCATCAAGTGGGCATGGTGACGACAGAAATGAGCACCTTTTTGTGATGCAGCATATGGTTAACTCCATGTCAGGAGATGCTGCAGCTTGCAATGATGTTTGGTATGTTGATTCAGGTGCCTCTAACCACATGACCAGTCATGGTGAGTGGTTTCATGATGTCAAAAATTTGGATAAGCCAGGTTATGTTGAAACAGGTGATGATACTGCGCACCCAATTACGCAGGTTGGTAAAGTGCCATTGGCTATGCAGGATGGCAAAACAAAGTACTTGGCAGATGTACTTCATGTTCCAAAAATCACTAAGAACCTGGTTTCAGTTGGCCAGATGGTTGAGCAAGGTCTGCAGGTTAGATTTAATCCTGATGGATGCTTCGTTGAAGACCTGAAAAATAAATGCCGCTTGGTTGCGAAAGGCAACAAAAATGGAAGAATGTTCACCTTGGATGTTGATATGCCTGAGGTGAAAGCTGCTATGTTTGCGCATGGGAGAGGTGTCATTGCAGATATTGAGATATGGCACAAGCGCATTGGGCATGTGAATATACAAAGGCTGAAATCTATGCAAACGAAAAACATTGTTGCAGGTTTGCCTAAATTCAGAGTTGAGGGAATGCAAAAGGTATGTGAAGCATGCCAAATGGGTAAGCAGGCCAGACATGCATTTCCCAAAAATGCTAAGGTGAGCAAAAGACCTTTGGAAGTGATCCATTCAGATGTTTGGACAACCAAAGCTGCTTCTATTGGTGGATGCCATTATTATGTGACGTTTATTGATGACTACACTAGGAAGGTGTGGATTTATTTTATGAAGCACAAAAGTGAAGTGTTCAGCCACTTCAAGGATTTTAAGGCCATGGTTGAAAAAGAGAAAGGTGTGCATATTAAAGTGCTAAGATCTGATGGAGGGGGAGAGTACTTTTCAGAAGAATTTTGTGAATATCTGAAAGAACAGGGAATTCAAAGGAAGTACTCATGCAGGTCTACCCCTCAGCAGAATGGGGTTGCAGAAAGGAAGAACAGGCATATTGCAGAAGTAGGACGGGCGATCCTAAATGAGAAAAACATGCCTGATTATTTTTGGGCTGAAGCAGTAGCAACTGCTGTTTATATTATGAACAGAACCCCCACTGCAGCTGTCCATGGCATGATGCCTGAAGAAATGTATACAGGCCAAAAACCAGATATTTCTCACTTGAAGGTATTTGGTTGCATAGCTTATGTTCATGTTCCTGATGAGAAGAGAACAAAGCTGGATCCAAAGGCAGAAAAATGCATCTTTATTGGATATGCTCAGCATCAGAAAGGGTATCGCTGTTATAACCCTTCCACCCGCAAAATGCAAGTGAGCAGAGATGTTGTTTTTGATGAAATGAGCAGCTGGTATGCACCAACTGTTATGGTAGGAGATGCAGATGCAGGAAATGGGAATGCTGCAATAAATGCAGAGCAGCAATCTCAAGCCTTGAGTGGACCCAGAGAGTCCTCTACTAGTGGATCTAATGCATGGACAGGGAGATTGAGATCTAGTGAATCATCACATGGCAGCCCTGATAGTGTTGTGCAGGTATCACATAAGGGAAAAGAAAAAGTGGACCATGCTCCAGTGTTTGATGTGTCTGCTGGTAGCTCTCATGTTGATGGAGAGTCAAGCGGCTCTGAAATGAGCCTTGATGAGGAACTTGGGATTCCTTCTGTTGTTACACCTGGTGCAAGGAAAAGCAGGCATGATTTAAAGACTCCTGCAACTGATTCAGTTGTACGGAGGTCCACTCGTATTAAGTATCCAGTTGACAGGCTGAGATATGATGGGTATACAGCACATCACTATGCTTATATGGTCAAGGTTCTAGAGGAGCCAGAGCCCACATGTTTTGAGGATGCAGCAGGGCATAAAAATTGGGAAGCAGCTATGGATGAAGAGATGGCTGCCTTGGATGCAAACCACACTTGGGATTTGATGCCTTTGCCTCATGATAAGAAGGCTATTGGCTGCAAGTGGGTTTACAAAGTAAAGCACAATGCTGATGGGTCTGTTAGCAGGTACAAGGCAAGATTGGTTGCCAAAGGTTTTGCACAGACATATGGAATTGACTATGAGGAAACTTTCAGCCCAGTTGCAAGGATGGCAACCGTGAGAGCAGTAATTGCTATGGCTGCTGCAAAGGGATGGTCTTTGCATCAGATGGATGTGAAAAATGCCTTCTTGCATGGTGACTTGCAGGAAGAGGTTTATATGATGCAGCCAGAAGGTTATGAGGATAATGCACACCCCGATTTTGTATGCAGGTTGCGCAAAGCCTTGTATGGCTTAAAACAGGCGCCGAGGGCATGGTCAGACAAGATAGGGCAATATCTTGTCACTATTGGATTTCAGATTTCCAATTCAGATTTTTCACTTTATGTGAAAAGGACAAACAGAGGGATTGTGCTTATAGTCATCTATGTTGATGACTTGATTATTACAGGTGATAGTGATGCAGACATTAATGAAGTGAAGCTGCTGTTGAAGCAGAAATTTGAGATGAAGGATTTGGGAGAGCTGCGTTACTTCTTGGGCATTGAGGTTATTAGATCCCCGAGTGGGATATGGCTGTTGCAAAGGCAATACGGTTTGGACATGCTGTCCAAATATGGGATGACAGGCTGTAAGCCTATTTCTGTTCCATTGGAGCAGAATGTGAAGCTCAATGCAGAAACAGGTGAGCTTCTTGAAGATATTACTATGTACAGGCGCATAGTAGGTAGCTTGATTTACATGACTATAACCAGACCAGATTTGAGCTATGCTGTGGGGCTGGTGAGTCAGTTTATGCAGGCACCGAGGAAGCCACATTTGGATGTGGCTAGGCGCATACTGCGGTATGTGAAGTCCACATTGCATTATGGACTGTTTTATGAAGCTGGCTGTGCATTACAGGTACATGGATACACAGATGCTGACTGGGCTGGTAGTGTCTCAGACAGGAGATCTACTAGTGGTTTTATGTTTTCCCTTGGGAGTGGTGCCATCAGTTGGAGCAGCAAGAAGCAGCCAACAGTTGCCTTGTCGAGCACAGAGGCTGAGTACAGGGGTGCAGCAATGGCTGCATGTGAGGTAGCTTGGTTACGGAAGCTACTTGCAGATATGGGACAGTCAGTTCATGCAGCAGTTGTCATTCATTGTGACAACATTAGCAGCATCATGCTTGCTAATAACCCAGTTTATCATGCTAGAACGAAGCACATTGAGGTGCATTATCACTTTGTGAGAGAGAAGGTTCTAGCTGGTGAGATTGATCTTGTCTATGTCAGCACTGAGGAGCAGGTGGCTGATATCTTTACGAAGGCATTGGGTACCGAGAAGCTTCGCAGATTTAGGAGCTTGCTTGGTGTACGTGAGATGGATTTGAGCTTGAGGGGGAGTGTTGAGATATCAAGCTCTATCCCCGACATATCTCCTGGATGACTATCATTTATGTCACCGTCTATGTTAGTTGTACTCGTGGTGTAGTTAGACTACCACGTATGTTTTGGTTTGGGTTCACATATGAACCACGTATTCTAGGTTTTGACATATAGGGTATTTCCCTCTTCTATTGTATCGTTGTTGTGTGCAAAAGTGAAGAAAGGCTTCACCCTCCAACCGTGTGTCCTCTCTCTTTTGTGTGTTGTGAAGAAAGCTGAACTTGAGTCTCCTATCTCTCTCCCTCCTTCTTTACACCTCTTACATGATCACTGACATCACTGATGACCTCTGAGCTTCACAATCATCTCCTTAATCTACTCCTAGATTCTCTCAATCATCCTATGTGGCTTCTACCACCACCTAATTGTGCTTATGGGCACCTAACTGTGCCTCTAGCACACACACATAGAAACCAAGGTGTGCCTAAGGCATACACCTTGAGATATCCCAACACAGTGCACAGTACATACCAAATAATTATTTGTAATTAAACCTATATTAAATTGTTATCTTCTGATGTTCTTTGTCTATGCTATAGAGCACGTTGCACATCCACAAGTTCTCTCTTAATGTTATGAAGTTGTATAAGTTCTCTTTCACATGGATAAAAGTTATTGTATGTACTATATAACACCACATCAACTATACTAAATCAATTAGTATCTGTCATCAATAAAGCAACAATATAGCACTACACCAGCTATTGTATGTGCTATATAGCACTAAATCGGTTACTATCTATCAATAGATTATCTATATGGCACCAAAACAATTAGTATATCTTTTAGATAGCATTGAATTGGTTATTATCTATGCGATATAGCACAAAATTGGTTACTAGTCAATAGATTAGCTATATAGCTGAAGTGGCTAGAAAGTGAGGGGGGGTTTAATAGGAGGAGGTAAAAACTATCATGAAAATAGACTATCAGACACAAAGACTCATAACTTTTTGCTATAGTTTTTGATTCAAGATCTAATCACATAGACACATGCAACTTGAAAAGAGCTTCGTGTTGATACAAGTTTCATCAAAATTAGACGACCCAGCGGAAAGTTATGAGCAAAACACTAATAGGGGTTAAACTATCATAAAAACTGCCCTCCACCCATGCCCCATAATATCACTCACCTACTTACTTTGGCCGTTTGTACATACTTCTCGCATATGTTGACTTTATAGCACCCCTATTAGAGGACTGTGCTACCCTAGTGACCTGCTCACTACATAAGGCTACTCTTCACGCCTCCCCCCACGCCACCTGCCCACCACCACCTGGGACCGTACCCTGTAATAGCTAGTACAATGATGAGTGTAAGGCTTTACACCGTGAGCTTAGATTCGAAACCAAAAACAATCTTCTGAGTGAACCAGAGACACTACGCGAGTACCATCAACTGGTACGAAGGAAGAAACTTGACTTTGTGCATCGAAACAAGGAGGAGCTACTAAACATTCTGTTCAGTAACAACTCTAAGGACTTTTCGTGGAGATTTGTAGAGGGATGGTCACCCTCACCACTCAGTGACACTCAGGTGTGGTTTGCTTATGCATGCACACTATATGACATCCCAAATCAGCCTAGTCCCTAACGTATCACACATGCCATGTCTCACATCATGCACCCTCTTCACTAGGGGGGGTAAAGGATGCCATAATGAAACTTCATAATGGCCGAGCCAAGGATCATGAGGGACTATGCACTGAGTTCATTTCATTTGGATTTACCTCCTGGCACTCTGATCTTAGCAAAGCTATTCAATGAAGCTGTTTGTTTAGGGTTTCCACGCACCTAGACCATTAACACTATCTCACCCATTCATAAGGTGGGGGATCCCATGAGCCCGGAGAACTACAGGACCATTATGATTGGACATGTCATGTCCAAGATTTATGCATCAGTACTTGATTCTTAGGTCAGCAGATTTGCGGAGTGTCAAGGACTCAGAGCAGCAAGACAAGCTAGTTTCAGGTGGGATCATGGGACCATGGACCACATTCTCATGCTCAGATGTATCATCAAGGAGGCGAGGGCATGGAAGCAAAGGGTTTATTATTGCTTTGTGGATTTTCGCAAGGCATTTGACAAAGCTTCCGAGAGCTCGCTTCATACGACACCTATAGGATTTGGGTTACGACAAGGAGATCATTTGGGCTGTCATGGCACTTTGTGAGCGAGTTTCAGGAAGAGTTCGGACAGGATCTGGATGGACAGATGAGATCATGAGCACTATCAGGGTCAAACAAGGTTGTTCATTATCACCTACCTTGTTTGGCCTCTACATTGACGAGCTCGAGACAGTGATGCAGACACAGGGGGGTAGGTTGCTCTCTTGTGGGCATGCTGATCCACATATCCTTTATGCAGATGATGTGGTTCTCTTGTCTTTGTTTAGCAGAGGGGCTCTAAAGACACCTTGACGCACTACAGTCCTTTTGTGAGTCTCATGATTTGAAGGTCAACCTAGGACAACCAAGGTTATGATCTTCAATACATCTCAAACTGTCATGTGCCAAGAGGAGTTCGCATTTGATGGGTCCCTTGTTGAGGTAGTTTCATCATACACTTATCTTGGGGTCTTCTTTTCCGGACCCATCTTCACTATGAGACCCATGATGCATGCACGTCTAAGTAGAGGATATGCTTCATTGGCTAGACTGGAGAGGCAGTGCTTCCACTCTCACTTTCAGGATCCACGGACCAAAGGGTTGCTTGTTGACTAAGCAGGTAGAGTATTTTTTGGAAAGTATGCAAATTTGTAGGCCAGCCTCTAAAAACTCGTAGCTAGGGAACTCAAGGGTTACATATGTATAAAAGAGGAGTCCAAGGTATTTTTGGAATTCACATCTTATTGGGAAAATTTATTATGGGAGTTTTGAGCTAAAAAAGGGCCTCATAAGGGAGAGATTAGGAAAATGAATTAATTGCTTATTTCTAGATAAAGCGCTCATGGTAAAGATGGATTTTGGAGGGATTTTGGCTGCTCTTAAAGGCATTTCATATATGCTTCGGAAATTTCGAGGGCTTGGATGCATTCCAACTCCAATCCAATGGTGTCTAATAATTCACCTCTTATGGCCATTGGATCTCTGATCATGATCCTATGGTGTGCATACAATTGAAATTTAAATTGCCATATGATTATCCTTATGGGATGTGCGTTTAAAAGCAGTGTTATTAAAAAAGTTGGGAATTTTGTCAAGATGAACCATGACATGCAATTTGTGTAATTAAAACATCATTGGTAATACTTTATATCACCACTTCATCCCAGAAAGGGTTTCCTTAACAAGGGGCATGTTGCTCAAAATGCTCCTTTAAAACATCCCAAAAGTGACGGCATGGTAGTGTCATTCTCAATGCCACTTTTTGACTTTATGTTGAATGGGTGGGTGCTCATAAGAAGCTAATTTATGCATGCTAATGACTCTAGAGGGTGCATGTACTAAAACAATTGAACGAGTGTGTGTGTGCTTTTGTGCACACACGAATGTATATCCATGCATGCGTGCGTGTGTGCATGCGTGCGTGCATGTGTGAGTGTGTGTGTGAGAGAGAGAGAGAGAGAGAGAGAGAGAGAGAGAGAGAGAGAGAGAGAGAGAGAGAGAGAGAGAGAGAGAGAGAGAACCTCATATGTAAATATATTTTTATAGGTTTACCTTAAATTTTTTTAGTAAGAAACCCCAACCAAGTGGTATACTTACATATTTCTAAATGAATCTTGGGGCTACGTATCCTCAAGTGGAAAAAGCCCTATAAGGAATGAAAAATGCTTAGTATCTTCATTTGCTTGTTCAATGCTGAGATTCAATGTTATGATGTGCATTTATTTTCTACGAAAAAGACATCACTGGATTCTAGTATTAACAACAGAAGGAGGAATTTCTTCCCCTTCACGGTCATGAAATAGGTTGTAGTCCCAATAGTAGGGCCCTATAAAACACTTACCTATGGACTAGAAATTTTTGTATGTCTCTAGTTTGGTCATAATAGATTGTAGCACCATGAGTACGTCCAATAAAGCACCGACCATTTGTTTTGTTTGTGGCCAAGGGGTAATCGAAGAGTAGATTTGAAGGATTCATCTTTGCAAAGCTAATTATTGATGGAAGTATACATTCAAGCCAAATTTATGGATATTTCATAAAATGATAGAAGTTTGGATTCAAAGCTTGTCATTTAGATAAAGGTGAAATAGTGGGAAACCTTGTTTGGCTTCAACATTGAGAGGGCTCGTGATGAATTTTGCTATTAGTTAGGAATGTTGCTAGCAATGCAAATTTGCATTGGGAATTTTGTTGAGATGAACCATGAAATGCAATTTGTGTAATTAAAACATCATTGGTAATACTTTATATCACCACTTCGCCCCACAAAGGGTTTCCTTAACAAGGGGTATGTTGCTCAAAATGCTCCTTTAAAACATGCCAATAATGACTGCATGGTGGTGTCATTCTCAATGCTTCTTTTTTACTTTATGTTGAATGGGTAGGTGCTCATTAGAAGGTAATTTATGCATGCCAATGACTCTAGAGGGGGCATGTAGTAAAAAAATTGAGTGTGGGTTAGATAAAGATAAGGATTTGTCTCCTTAGAGAAAATTGGATTCTCATTTATGAATTTTCACGTCAAATTTTTAAACTTTTTTTGTTTGTAAAAAGATATCACAATTTGTATTATAAAAGGCAAAACACTACAACTGCAAAAACATCCTAAACCAAGTAGGTGTGATAAAAAAGAAAATCTGCACATTATAGTCCGAAAGGGCTAATTGATATAATTTTTAGAAGTTAATCAAGATCATTGTAGAAAGCTTTTAATTTACAAAACAGTTTGCTTCCTCTATGCATCCAAAAGTGCCACCTACCAATACGGTAAAGGGGCTGGGATTGCGCATGCACCCCTAACTTTTTGCTAGTGCAAGGAGTTGAGCCTATTGATTTTTTGAAGTTTTCCATTGTCAACTCATCGCCTTGATAACCATAGAGGGGGATGGGAATATAATTTTTTCAAAAAAAAATAGCTTGGTGAAAAACTTAAATATCCAATACCAAATTCATTGGTGGGCTAGTAGTATGCCACATGTTGACTACTTCAACGGTTATAGAAGCTAAAACAAGTAAGCATTTCCCCCCTCTTTTTCATGCCTCTTTAGTGGGTCTTCCCAACGCCCAAGGAGAAAAAGGCGGTTTTCTCCCCCCCTTTTTCGTGCCTCTTAACTCGTGGACAGAAAAGGGGGCTTGTTGACATTTACAAGCCAATGGCGTAAAGTTTAAACTATGCCCATGGCACTTGTTTAATTAAAATTGAAATTTTAAATCTAAAATTGAAGATGTCGCAGGCTTGACCGAATCAATGACACTTTTGCCCTTTTTTAAAGGAAGCTTAGTCCACTGAGGTACAGCTAATTGGCCAGCCTGTCTATAAACGAGTGTCTCGCTTTGGATCTTCCAGATTCATTCACAGCCAAGCAAACTCTCCCTAACAATTCCATCCCTCTGTGACGGTTATTCTGCCCATCTTTCTTCCATTCCTCCTTGTTGGTTATCCATGATCTCGTTCTCTGATGCTGCGGTCGTTGGTCGTCTTCCTCCTAAGGGCCCTCGTACGTCTGTGCACGACGTGGTTTCCAACTTGCAGAACGGTTTGCCATTCTCCAAGACAGTATGGAACGATCCGACCCTTCTTACTGCGTCGAGGTCAATCGCCTTGCGCTCGCTTCAGGGGCAGAAGCTAGTACCCAAAGCAGGGCACTTTAAGGGAAGATCGGGAGTGGCTTTCGGCTCTGCAGTGGACCTGGCAGAATCCCAGTCATCTCTAAGCATTCCCGTAGAGAAGGAGCACACAGAGAGGTCTTTGGACCGAAGAGAGGACAGAGAAGGCAGAGTCGAAGTTTCTTCCGAGCCGGATGATGCCCAAGGGAAACTGTCGAAAATATGGAGGAAGATTCAGGGGGAAAATAATTGGAAGGGCCTCTTAGAACACTCAATAAACCCAATCCTTAGATCCGAGATCATAAGATATGGAGAATTCGCACAAATCTGCTACGACGCGTTCGACTTCGATAGGCATTCGATCTACTGTGGCAGTTGCAAATATAACAGAGCGAAGCTTCTGGAGAAAATGGACAAGGGCGACTGCGGCTACGAGGTGACGAAGTATCTGTTCGCAACCTCCGATTTGGAATTGCCAAACTTCTTTCGGAGGAGCGACAGGGAAGAGGAGCGCTGGAGCAGGGATTCCAACTGGATGGGGTACGTGGCGGTAGCGAGCGACGAGAAGGAGGTGGAGAGGCTGGGGAGGCGAGATATAGTGGTGGCATGGAGGGGAACGGTGACGGCAACGGAATGGGTGGACGATTTATGGGACGTGCAGACCGCAGCGGGGTTCGAGGAGGGGAGGGAGGAGGTGAAGGTGGAGGAGGGGTTCAGGAGTCTGTATGTATCGAGCAAGGCGAAGTCGAGGTACAATAAGGAGAGTGCGAGGGAGCAGCTGAGGAGCGAGGTGGAGAGGTTACTGAGGAAGTACGAAGGGGAGGAGGTGAGCATAACGGTGACGGGGCACAGTTTGGGGGGGGCGTTGGCGCTGCTGAGCGCCTACGACATTGCAACGGAGGGAGCCAGGACGTGGAGGAGCAAGGTACCGATAACAGTGTTCTCGTTCTCTGCGCCGAGAGTGGGCAATCTGGCGTTCAAGGAGAGGGTGGCGGAGCTCGGGGTGGCTGTGCTGCGAGTGGTGAACTGCCATGACGGGGTGCCGAAGGTGCCTGGGATTATTTTCAACGAGAGCTCTCCCACAGTTACGATAGGGTGGCTGCATCGTCTTGTTGAATGCTGGGCGTGGGCTTATCACCACGTTGGAGTGGTACTCCATCTCGATGCAGAAGCATCGCCTTTCCTGCGTCGCACCAGCGACCCTGCTTCGCACCATAACCTCGAGGCGCTGCTACACCTGCTGGATGGCTACCATGGCCCTAGTAAAGGCTTTGCGTCCGCAAACAACAGAAGCCCCGCGCTGGTGAACAAGGCTTCCGATTTCTTGAAGCTTGAGGTGTTCATCCCCCCGTCGTGGTGGCAGGAGATGAACAAGGGCCTGGTCAAGAATGCACAGGGGCAGTGGATCGTCAGCCCTCGTGACGACGAGCACCTTCCCCAGAACCACTGATGCCCAAACATAGAAAAGTGTCAATTCAACACCCCATACCAGGATCAGTCTTGCCGTATTGGCTCTTTTGACCCTCCAACGGGTCTTTGGAAAATTTACATTCAATCGTGTATTGGACTTTGTTTTTGCCTTTTTGAGCCCTAAGGGTATATTGAAAGTACACTAATTTTTGGCTACTCACTCCACATGTTCAATTCTCAATTCGAAAACATCATGATCACTTTTAAGTATCCGAGTGACCTGACACGTCTACAACAGCTGGTCGCCTCCCACCCTCTCTCTCTCTCTCTCTCTCTCTCTCTCTCTCTCTCTCAATTTACATGTTCTTTATCTCTGTTTGAAAGGACGAGTGACTTAACCCGTCTACAATAGGCTAGAGATCCACTTCGCTGGGTCTCAAGGTTGCAATCATAGATTGCATTTAATAAAATTTAAGGTTTCATTTATAAATCTCAAACTTTGAGGAATTTTAAGAACATTTGCAAAGAACATATACATACATACAAACACACACACACACACACACACAAATATTTAAGAATCAGCTGTCTTTCATTAAACCAAACTCCACACACACACAAAACACTAAATATTAAAATATAAATAAATATCTATCTATGACGGGTTAGAGACTCGCTCCGCTCAGTCTCAAGGTTTGGATCCTAGGGTGCCTTTAATGTCTAGGAATAAAAGTGTAGCTTTTATTTACAAATCTCCATATCATTGCCCTGTGTAGGAGTCCCATTCTTGCTATTGCAACCTTTGCAAGCATGGTGAGGAGCAAGGCTACAAGACCACGCAATGCTATGACCTCTTGTGTCTTCCACAACACCAGAAATACATTGGATAAGTGAATCCCTTGCACCTATAGCTTAACTGACTGGATAGTGATGAAAGGATTGGCCAAATGTACACATAAGCTTCCCAAGAGCAAGAGAGGTAACATCTTGCATGAGTGGAAGGGGCACATCTTGAAGTTCAAGTTTAGGAAGAAAGGATGGCTCACAAAAGTGCAACATGTTTACATGGAAAAAGATATGTGGCTTCCTCCATCATTCAATCAATCTAGAATACCATCACACTATGAGCCTTTCTATCATGTACCTTTTTCACCTGTAAGTGTAATGAGTCCATTTGTAATTTTGTGTTTGGTTTCTAAGAGCTCTTATTCATGGTGGCAGATGTTTTCCCTTCGGACTTCGAGGAGTGGGAACTAGTTGAATCATTCATAGGCAAGTTCACTGCGATTCATGAGGATTTAGGTAAGCAAATGCATGCCGGGGAGAAGTTGGCCTCCTTGCGAATGGAGAATGTGTATTGGTATAATGCAACATACATCACTCCAACGACATCATCAAGCCATGGCCATCTGCAAACCATTGCACCACCACAACTTCAAGACATGGATTGCAGCAATGTGGACTTGAGGACATTACAATCGTACAAGGACAAGATTGCAAAGGATGTGGGCATGGCCATGAAGTTTACATTTGGATCTAAATGGGCAAGGTTATCTTGGTTTATGCCTCTACACATTTTTGCTTCTTTATTTCAGAATATACATATGCATAGAACAAAAACTATGTGGTCCTACAAGCGTGTAGATGAAAATGCTCTTGAAGATTTACTTGGGATGAATTGGGGAACCAGGTCAAGCGACCAAAAGGGTGATGTGTTTCAATGTCACACATGTAAAGAAAATGTGGTTATTAGATACCATTTGTCATGCCAAATGTTGTATTCAGCTTTTCAGTATAGGCGCTGGAAGAAAACAAATGGCGGGTGGCTTCCCTTAGACTCTAATGATGAAGACAATACGGGGGTAAGTTTGTCTATTGATGTTGAAGAGGGAGATGTCACATCACAATGGACCCTAAGGGATGTGCGAGAACACCTATTGGTCATGGAGGATGGCATGTCAAAGCCCTTCTACTTACTTAAATGGTGGTAAGATTAGCCGCCGCGTGGAGAAGTGCATGCATAGTGCCAATTGTATTCCTCCTATAACTTTGAAGATTGCTAACAATGTGTTTGGCTAGTGCAGCATTTGATTTTTTGTCAGGAAATCTCAATCCTCATCTCCTTCCTATATGCTCTCCCATGGATTTGACCCTGATCCTCTGAACCCTCCCTCAATTCCTCTCCTCTTCTCCCCCCATTATATTATCATCAGGAACAATGGCACGATGCATCATTGGTAGGTTTGTTCTCTCCCCTAACTCTTTATGTAGAGGAACAAAAATAATAACTCTTGGGCAATCTCAGGCTCAAGGGTGAAAAAGGTTGATGATGGTTAAGGGGCCTTGTCTAGTGAGAGTGGGGACATAGTAGAGTGGTCCAAGCTTGTATGGTCTTGATGGCACAATTCATAGTACCTTGGTACGGAGAAGACAAAAGTGGCTAAAGCACACTGGAACTTGGGATTCTTTGTCTTCTCTTCCTAGCTATCTGGCCACCCCCTTCTCTCTACCTTTCTCGATTCCCCTAATAGCTTCATGGACCCTCTAGTCTCTCTCCCTTCATAACCTTCACCCCCTCCTTGTAGCAACTACTCTCTCAACCCCCCCTCACCTTTGCTCCACCTTGCCCTCCCCTCCTTGCAACTATTGAATTGTTAACCCCCTCACGTACCCTCTCCTTATCATTGCTCCCTAACCTCACATGTCCTTGTGGTTGCCCATCATCCTCCCCTCACATGTCCTTGTGGTTTCCCATCATCCTCCCTAACCTCACATCTCCTTGTGGTTGCCCATCATCCTCCTTGTGGTTGCCCATCATCTCCTTTGTTCGCATGGCCTCGCCTCCCCTCACCACCCCTCCTTGTATGACTCCTCTCTCAGCCCTCCTACCTTCTTTCCACCTTGTGGGACATCCCCCCTCACCTCAACTCCACGTCCCCCTCCCCTCTCCTTGCATTTGCTCTCTTAGTCCTGTGTCACCTTTGCTCACCTCTCACTCCCCTCCTCATGGATGCTTTTTGCTCCTCACTCCCCTCTCCTTCTGGTTGCTTGCTTGCCCTTACTCTGCTTCTCACTCACCCATTGTGCCCCCCCCACCTCCCTTCCCACCACCTTCTCTTTGTAGCTACTACCCAATCCTCCCCTCACTTGAATAAAGCTGTATCAAAGGAAGGCATCAAGGAGAACTTTTAATAAAGTCATGGAATGGTCATTGCCACCATAGCTACTAGCTTCAAGCTATCCCTTTGCCCATGAGCCCGCACTCTCGTCGGAAATTTTCCCGACTTCATGAAGGCGCAGTGGTGTAATAATGAGATGCAATCTATTAGTTCAGAACACCGCATAGCTCGACACATGGCATCTCTGCACTGCTTTGCACAGCGCAGTCTGTGATCTACACCGTCTGATCACTTATCATCGCACAGCCTTTTGCCCCGCAGCTTTGCCACCTGTCCCTCGACACCACACCCATGAAGATCATAAAAATGAATGTTGGCTTGGAGAGACCACCGTGCTAGTTCTTGGCATAGTAATTAGATGCAATCTATCATTCTGAACACCGCCATGGTGCAAACCACCTGTCATCATGCAGTCATTTGCCACATCTTTGCCCGCAACCCATGCAAATCATAGGCTAGCTTGGAGAGACCAGCGCATTAGTTTTTGGCATAATAATGAGACGCAATCTATCATTTTGAGCATCGCCAACGGCCTCTGGCCTGACAACCTATCATCGCCAAGAATTCAAGGTTGTCTTGGAGAGACCACTGCACTGGTTCTTGGAGTTATAGCTCCATTACCTATTTTTACGTATTACAGGAGGAGGTCTATGATGACAAGCATGCTAGCAAATAGAAGGAGATCGATGAGAGCCATTGCACTAGTTCTTTGGGTTATATATTTGTGTATTGAGGAAAATGTATTCTGTTATGCAACCAAGCAAAATGCAATTGACGATATGGGCCTTGAGGGTCCCCTTTAGGGACAAGGGCCATATCAACATGCCATTTCTGTCCAGTGGCATCTTGGATATTATATAATGCACATCGATATGGCCCTTGTCCCTAGAGGGGATCCCTCAAGGGCCATATCATCATTTGCCTTTTTTGAAAGTTTAATTGTATTTTTTTAGATGTATCTCCATGCAACCTTAACGGTGGGGTCATTGAGTTATTTTAGCACTATTTTGGTCATAAACCAAGGAAATTGCAGTCCTTTCTTGGTATTTTAGTCCTTGTTGCAGTAAATATAAATGAGGGCAAAAGTATAATTTATCGAGTGAAAAAGAGATTACAATGTACGTCTATGGCCAATAACAGGTTATATAAAAATTATCAACTTATACCGAGCAAAAATTGAACAGAGGATCTTACATTTATAAAAACTCAGCAATTTCTGAGAGCCTTAAAGGCCAAAAGATTAGAGGTAGCGGTCGTAACCATTCAAATATAAAAGTTAACAAAAGTGCATACTGAGACCTTAAATTGAACAAAAAGAGATTACATAAATGCCCTAGAGACCAAAACATTACATCTAGTGAGCCAAAAGATCGTTGAGAGCCCAAAAGATTACATCCAACCATTGTTGAGAGCCTCGTCTAAGCAAGAGGAAATTTGTATAACTCAATTTTCCATCAATCTAGCTTCTAATTGCATTAAAAACATTTAGGGAGCCAAAGGAGGATACGATGGAGACACTGAAGACCACACACATTTTTAGGACTCAGATTACGGCCTCCCTAGCAAGTTGGGAGTACTCTGCTCTGAAAATATTGAGGCCTTCGTTGACATCTAGGGGGAACCAATACATCACTTCCATAAAAAGGCCCTTTGTGAGCATGTCATCTAAGGTGATGACATTCAGATGTGTGGGGAATCGACTGTGGGTATGAAGGGTCTCCACTAGTGCAACACAATCATTTCTACTCTAGGTGAGTGCAACACAAGTGCTAGCATTTCTACTCCAGGTGAGTGCAACACAATCACCTTATATGACAAGGAAGATAACATTGGGATCACGAAGCATCGAGGGGGGGTGGTAGTAGGCATGCTAAAGATGAGTGGGTGAGCAGCAGATGAGCATGGGAGCAGATGAGTGATGAGAGTTGGAGGAGGGAGTGTGGAGCAAAGTAGAGCAGGGGTGGAAAAGAGCTAGAGGAGGGTGTGGAGCAAATTAGCAGAGTGTGTGGAGCAAAGTAGCAAAGCATGGGCGGATCAGAGCAACGTAGTAAAATGCCAAATGCCACGGATCTTATATATATTATAAAGTTCGAGCCACCGTGGTGGCTAGAGCTTGAGGTTCCATCCATATTAATTGTAGGCCACCGTAGTGGAATCTTAGGTGCCACCCCAGATGGGTTGGTGATAATGAAGAAGATGCCATGTGGTGCCACTCCGGTGGCTAGTAATTAACTACCAACCCAGTGGAATCTTAGCCACGACAGACGTGGCTGATGAGAGCTACCACCACTAGGAAGTAATTGCCACAAAGGTAAATCATGAAGCTCTAATCACTCATTATGATGCACTCTAGTTCTCTACTAAGCATGCGAGCCTAGTGATTGGTAATTTTTACTGCACTCGTAGTGATCATGTTGAGATATCCAGCTCCACTTGCGATATGCCAGGGTGACCGTTGTGCATTTATGTCACCGACTTGTTAGCTAAAGATGTGGTTGGTACACAGCCCACGAATAATAGCTGGATGACAGCTATCCTTATCTACTCTAGTTTGTGGCTCAGTTAGTATGCCACCTTAGTTAGTTGAGTTTGGTTTGAGACCCACATATAGGGTTCTTCTATTTCTTTGTACTTGATGTAGATGCACAAAATGGTAATGCTGCACAGAATTCACAGCAGCAATCACAAAATATTAGTGGACCTGGAGTGTCCTCTAGCAGTGGTTCACATACTTCACCATGGACAGGCAGATTGAGATCAGGAGAATCTCCTCAAAGCAATGTAGAGAGTGGTATGCAGGTATCACGAAAAGGAAAAGAGAAGGTAGATCAGCCCATGTTTGATGTGAATGCAGGTCACTCTTATGTGGATGGTGAATCCAGTGGCTCAGAACAGAGCATTGATGATGAGTTGGGTATTCCTTCTGTTGTTACACCTGGAGTAAGGAAGACCAGGGATGTTTTGAGAGAACCTGGAAGTGAGCCTATTTTGCGCAGGTCTACCAAGGTTAGGTATCCTGTGGATAGGCTGAAATATGATGGATTTACAGCCATTCACTATGCCTATATGGTCAAAGTGATACAGGAACCAGAACCCACTTCTTTTGAGCAAGCCATGGGAAATGAAAAATGGGAGAAAGCCATGGATGAAGAAATGGATGCCTTGGAAGCAAATGCTACATGGGAATTGGTGCCTTTACCTAAAGACAAGAATGCAATTGGTTATAAGTGGGTTTATAAGATCAAGCACAATGCAGATGGTTCTATGAATAGATACAAGGCAAGATTAGTTGTCAAGGGGTATGCACAGACATATGGCATTGATTATGAAGAAACAATCGGTCTGATTGCAAGGATGGCAACCGTAAGAGCAGCCATTGCTATGGCTGCATCAAAGGGATGGTCTTTACATCAAATGGATGTAAAGAATGCCTTCTTGCATGGTGATTTGCAAGAAGAGGTCTTTATGGAGCAGCCACCAGGTTATGTTCATGCTCTTCATCCTGAGTTTGTTTGTAGGTTGAAGAAAGCCTTGTATGGCTTGAAGCAAGCACCTAGAGCATGGTCTGACAAGATAGGAAAATATTTTGTCACTATTGGCTTTCAGATTTCCAAGGCAGATTTCTCACTCTATGTGAGAAAAACAGAGAAAGGCATTATGCTGCTTGTCATTTATGTTGATAATTTGATCATCACAGGTGATAGTGATGAAGATATCCTTCATGTGAAAATGCTATTGAAGCAGAAGTTTGAGATGAAGGATTTGGGAGAGCTACGTTATTTCTTGGGCATTGAGGTGATTAGATCACCAAGTGGGATACAGCTCTTCCAGAGGCAGTATGGATTGGACATGCTGTCCAAATATGGGATGATAGGCTGTAAGCCTATTTCAGTTCCTTTGGAGCAGAATGCGAAGCTGAGCACAGATGCAGGTGAGCTTTTGGAAGACCTTACTATGTACAGACACATAGTAGGAAGTTTGATTTATATGACTATTACCAGGCCAGATCTAAGCTATGCTGTTGGATTGGTAAGTCAGTTTATGCAGGCTCCAAGGAAACTGCATTTGGATGCGGCTAGACGCATACTCAGGTATGTGAAGTCCACATTGCAGTATGGACTATTTTATGAGGCTGGGCTTTAGATACAGTTGCATGGATACACTGATGCTGATTGGGCTAGTAGTATTTCTGATAGACGATCTACCAGTGGATATGTGTTCTCTTTTGGGAGTGCTGCAGTCACTTGGAGCAGCAAGAAACAGCCTACAGTTGCCTTGTCGAGCACAGAGGCTGAGTACAGGGGTGTAGCAATGGCTGCATGTGAGGTAGCTTGGTCTCTTGGCTTTCACAACTAAGAAAAGGAAAACTATTTTCAGCCTCCACCTTTGTGTGTATTCTCCCATTGTGTATGTGAGAAAGCTGCAAGCGAGACTCCTTCCCTCTCTCCCACTATCTTCATAGATCATGCATGCTTAAGTGCAGTGGTGGGTGAGCAGTGGCATGGTGGAATCATAGCCATGACAGACATGGCTGATGACAACCACCACCATCGGGTAGAAGAACCCTATATGTGGGTCTCAAACCAAACTCAACTAACTAAGGTGGCATACTAACTGAGCCACAAACTAGAGTAGATAAGGATAGCTGTCATCCAGCTATTATTCGTGGGTGGTGTACCAACCACATCTGCAGCTAACAAGTCGGTGACATAAATGCACAACGGTCACCCTGGCATATCACGAGTGGAGCTCGATATCTCAACACTCCCCCTCGAGCTCAATCCCAATCCTTGCACACCAAGCAGGTCTCTGAACTTGCGGAGCTTCTCTACGCCCAATGCCTTCCTGAATATGCCAGCTACCTGATCCTCTGTGCTGACATAAACTAGATCAATAAGACCTAGTAAAACCTTCTCCCGCACATAGTGATAATGCACCTCAATGTGCTTTGTTCTAGCATTATAGACTGGGTTATTTGCCAAGTGTATACTGCTCATGTTGTCACAATAAATGACAACTGGCCCATCTATAGACTGATGCATATCATAAAGTAGCTTATGCAACCAAGCTACCTCACATGCAGCCATTGCTACACCCCTGTACTCAGCCTCTGTGCTCGAGAAGGCAACTGTAGGCTGTTTCTTGCTGCTCCAGGTGACTGCAACACTCCCAAAAGAGAACACATATGCACTGGTAGATCGTCTATCAGAAGTACTACTAGCCCAATCAGCATTAGTGTATCCATGCAATTGTATCTGAACCCTAGCCTCATAAAATAGTCCATACTGCAATGTGGACTTCACATACCTGAGTATGCGTCTAGCCGCATCCAAATGCGGTTTCCTTGGAGCCTGCATAAACTGACTTACCAATCCAATAGCATAGCTTAAATCTGGCCTGGTAATATCATATAAATCAAACTTCCTACTATGCATCTGTACATAGTAGGGTCTTCCAGAAGCTCACCTGCATTTGTGCTCATCTTCACATTCTGCTCCAAAGGAATTGAAATAGGCTTACAGCTTGTCATCCCATATTTGGACAGCATGTCCAATCCATACTGCCTCTACAAGAGCTGTATGCCACTTGGTGATCTAATCACCTCAATGCCTAGGAAATAACGCAGCTCTCCCAAATCCTTCATCTCAAACTTCTGCTTCAATAGCATTTTCACATGAAGGATATCTTCATCACTATCACCCGTGATGATCAAATCATCAACATAAATGATAAGCAGCATAATACCTTTCTCTGTTTTTCTCACATAGAGTGAAAAATCTGCCTTGGAAATCTGAAAGCCAATAGTGACAAGATACTATCCTATCTTGTCAGACCATGCTCTAGGTGCTGCTTCAAGCCATACAAGGCTTTCTTCAACCTGCAAACAAACTCAGGATGAATAGCATGAACATAACCTGCTGGCTGCTCCATAAAGACCTCTTCTTGCAAATCACCATGCAAGAAGGCATTCTTTACATCCATCTGATGTAAAGTCCATCCCTTTGATGTAGCAATGACTGCTCTTACAGTTGCCATCCTTGCAACCGGACTGAATGTTTCTTCATAATCAATGCCGTATGTTTGTCCATACCCCTTGACAACTAATCTTGCCTTGTATCTGTTCACAGAACCATCTGCATTGTGCTTGATCTTATAAACCCACTTACAGCCAATTGCATTCTTGTCTTTAGGCAAAGGCACCAATTCCCATGTAGCATTTGCTTCCAAGGCATCCATTTCTTCATCCATGGCTCTCCCATTTTTCATTTCCCATGGCTTTTGTTCAAAAGAAGTGGGTTCTAGTTCCTGTATCACTTTGAACATATAGGCATAGTGAATGGCTGTAAATCCATCATATTTCAGCCTATCCACAAGATACCTAGCTCTGGTAGACCTGCACAAAATAGGCTCACTTCCAGGAGCTCTCAGAACATCCCTGGTCTTCCTTACTCCAGGTGTAACAATAGAAGGAATACCCAACTCATCATCAATGCTCTGTTCTGAGCCACTGGATTCACCATCCACATAAGAGTGACTTGCATTCACATCAAACATGGGCTGATCTACCTTCTCTTTTCCTTTTTGTGATACCTACGTACCACTATCTGCATTGCTTTGAGGAGATTCTCCTAATCTCAATCTGCCTGTCCATGGCGAAGTATGTGAACCACTGCTAGAGGACACTGCAAGTCCACTAATATTTTGTGACTGCTACATTGAATTCTGTGCAGCATTACCATTTTGTGCATCTACATCAATCATCACATTTACTGGTTTATACCAGCTGCTCATCTCATCAAAAACAACATCTCTGCTACTGTAAACTTACGAGTAGAAGGGTTATAGCATCTATACCCTTTCTGCTGCAGAGAATAACCAATAAAGATGCACTTTTCAGCTTTTGGATCCAACTTGGACCTGGCACATGGACATGGGCAATGTATCCAAAAATTTTCAAATGAGAAATGTCTGGTTTCCTACCAGTATACATCTCCTCTGGCGTCATGCCATGTATTGCTGCAATGGGAGTCCTGTTCATTATGTAAACTACTGTAGCAACTGCTTTAGCCCAATAATAATTTGGTAGATCTTTTTCATTTAGCATGGCCCAAGATACCTCTCCAATATGCCTGTTTTTCCTTTCTGCAAGTCCATTTTGCTGTGGGATATGACTGCATGAGTATTGCTGCTTTATGCCATGCTCTTGCAAGAACCTTGCAAACTCATTTGAGAGGTACTCTCCCCCTCCCTTTGACTTAGGCATTTTATTTGCAGGCCTGTTTCTTTTTCAACCATAGCTTTAAAAGATTTGAAGTGCCCAAATACTTCACTTTTCTTTTTCATAAAATACACCCAAACTTTTCTGCTGAAGTCATCAATAAAAGTGATATAATAGTGATAGCCTCCAATAGATGCAGCTTTAGTAGTCCACACATCAGAGTGGATTAATTCCAATGGCTTTTTACTCTCTTGAACATGCCTAGGATATGGTTTCCTTGCCTGTTTTCCAAATTGAGATGCTTCACAAACCTTATGCATTTCTGCAACCTTGAATTTAGGCAATCCTACAACAATATTTTGGGCTTGCATTGATTTAAGTCGTTGTATATTAACATGACCAATGTGTTTATGCCAGATATCAATATCTGCAACTACACCGGTCCCATGTGCAAACATTGCTGCACTCAATTCAGGCATGTCCGCATCCAATGTAAACATCTTGCCCTTCTTCTTTCCTTTTGCTATCAAGCGACCGTTATTTTTCATATCCTCAACAAAGCATCCATGAGGATTAAATCTGACCTGCAAGCCCTGCTCAACCATTTGACCAACAAAAACTAGGTTCTTGGTGATGTTTGGGACATGAAATACATCAAACAGGTATTTCTTTTTCCCATCCTGCATAGATAAAGGAATTTTACCAATCTGCACAACAGGATGTGCAATATCATCACCAGTCTCCACAAATCCTAGTTTTTCCATTTTCCTTGCATCCTGCATCCACTCTGCATGACCTGTCATGTGGTTTGACGCACCTAAGTCAACATACTACACATCATTTTGTTCTTCTCTACACTTGTCACAGAATTGGTCATGTGCTGCACCATAAATAGATGCTCATTTCTGTCATTGCCCTGTCTATTGGAAGATGCATAATTGCCTTGCTGCAATTTTCCATTCATAATGTCATTCTGCTTTTTGTAGTAGTCCTTAGCCATATGACCCATTTTACCACAGTAGTAGCATTCAACATTGTTGTTTGCATTTTGGCCTCTCTGCCATCCACCACGGCCTCTTTGGCTCCCTCTGCCTCTAGAGTTACCATGTCCTCCTCCATAGGACTGGTTTTCTTGAGTTTGCTACATATTTTGATTTCTACCATAGCCTGCAGATCGGCCTCCTCTACCTCTGCCTCTACCTCTTCCAGCATTTGAGTAGAAGACAGTTTCTTTTGAAGTTCCTCCTGAAGAAGATGCACCCCCATTTCTCTACTCTTCAAAAATTAGAAGAGCAAACAACTCTTCAAAATCAGGAAATTTTTCACGGACGGCAATGGATGTCTGGAACTATGCATAATCCTTTCCTAGACCATTCAAGGTCACAGAAACTAGATCATCATCTTCCACTGGCGACCCAATGGAAGCAAGTGCATTTGCAATTTTCTTCACCTTCATGTGGTAGTCATTTATGCTCAAATTTTCTCTCTGCACATTGTGCAACTCCTGTTTGAGCTGCATTTTCCTGGCTTGCGTATTCGTGCTATACATTTTTGCCAAGTATCCCATGCCTCCTTTGGTGTACTTGCATCCTGAATATGCATAATTATAGAATTCGAAATACTGATAGACAGCCCGTACATAAATTTTCTAGCTCTCTCATGCCATCCTTTAAATGCTTGCATTTTCTGTTGATTGGGAACATTAGGAAGAACTGGTTCTTCTTCATTTCCTGTAATGAACTCCCAATAGCCTTTTCCCATAAGGAAATTCGTCATTCTAAACTTCCATGCTTGGAAGTTGTTCTTGTCAAGATTTTCTGTGACAATCTGTGAAAGAGAATCAGATGCCATTACAGAACACTGCAAAATATTCTGTCACTACGAAAAACATAGCTTTTGCCTCACACGGGCAGATTTGCAAAACTGATGAAAGTGGTATTTGACCACACACCTCGGGGGGGTCACTATGTATAAACCCTCTATATCATGTGCGTTCAAGGCCTATATTTAAAGTTCCTTATCTGTAAAAAATTTCATTAATAAAATGTACCCCTTTTCTATACAAATCTGTAAATTTTTTCCAAAACTATTTTAAATAATCCCTTATGTATATTTATTTATGTAAATTTTAGAAATAAAAAAAATCCTTCTAGTGAACTCACGTGATAGGGTTACATATGATGAGTGACCCCCCCGAGCCACACACTCACTTCCTAGTGACGATTTTGCATCAACAGGCAACAAGCATGATTCTGCAACTCCCAATATCTTTGCACACAGGCATACGATGTAATTTCTGCGGCAACCTTTCACCGACCAACAGAGCAGTGGTCACACAGCAAAAACAGGGCCTTTTTCTAAGTGCCTACGAAGAACTTCCTCCTTCAAAATGGGCCCCGAAATGGCCTCGATTTAGAAAAATAGAATCACCAAGGGCTTTGCCCTTACCCATAGCATATACTGCGCTCTCGCCACACCACGAAGGGCGTCTCAATCTGAGACAGTGCACTCTTGCACTTCTGGCTGTGCTACCTGCAGAGATTTGCTCCCAAACTCGAAATAGGAAAGCAACACTGGTTCTCTTACTAGGACACCACGAACTTGGTTTGCTTTCTTGAGCTCCTTACCACGAACAAGGTTCTGATACCATGTGAAGATAGTGGGAGAGAGGGAAGGAGTCTCACTTGCGGCTTTCTCACATACACAATGGAGGAATACACACACAGGTGGAGGCTGAAAACAATTTTCCTCTTCTTAGTTGTGAAAGCCAAAAGAACTCTAATACAAAGAAATAGAAGAACCCTATATGTGGGTCTCAAACGAAACTCAACTAACTAAGGTGGCATACTAACTGAACCATAAACTAGAGTAGATAAGGATAGCTGTCATCCAGCTATTATTCATGGGCAGTGTACCAACCGCATCTGCAGCTAACAAGTCGGTGACATAAATGCACAACGGTCACCTTGGCATATCACGAGTGGAGCTCGATATCTCAACACTGTGCAGCATAGTGTGAGAGCCACGGGGGATTCACTAGTAGTAATAAGGAGACGTCACTTGTGTGCAATGAGACTCCTTACTTCTCTCCCACTCTCTTCACATGGTATCAGAGCTCGGTTCATGGTAAGGAGCTCAAGGAAGCAAACCAAGTTTGCGGTGTCTTGGTAACAGGATCAGTGTTGCTTTCCTTTTTCGAGTTTGGGAGCAAATCTCTGCAGGTAGCATAGCTGGAAAGTGCAAGAGTGCACTGTCTCAGATTGGGACGCCCTTCACGGTGTGGCAAGAGGGCACATTGTTTTTTTGATTCAAGGCCATATTGGGGCCCATTTTGGTGGTAGAAGTTTTCCGCAGGCACTCAGAAAAGTGCCCTGTTTTTGTTGTGCAACCATTGTTCCGCAGGTTGGTGAAAAGTTACTGCAGAAATTGCATCGTATGCTTTACTGGAGCTAAATAAGAACTAGTTATTCCTAATGTTCCCAATCAACAAGAGTTGCAGGCATTTAAAGGATGGCATGAGAGAGCCAAAAAAATTATGTATTGGCTGTCTATCAGTATTTTAGATTCTATGATTGTGCATATTTAGGATGCAAACACGCCGAAGGAGGCGTGGGATACTTTGACAAAAACATACAAAACAAATATGCAAGCCAGGAAAATGCAGCTCAAGCAGGAGTTGCATAATGTGTAGAGAGAAAATATGAGCATCAATGACTACCACATGAAGGTGAAGAAGATTGCAGATGCACTTGCTTCCATTGGGTCACCAGTGGAAGATGATGATTTAGTTTTTGTGACCTTGAATGGTCTAGGAAAGGATTATGCACAGTTCCGGGCATCCATTGCCGTCCGTAAAAAATTTCCTGATTTTGAGGAGTTGATTGCTCTTCTAATTTCTGAAGAGCAGAGAAATGGTGGTGCATCTTCTTCAGGAGGAACTTCAAAAGAAACTGTCTTCTACTCAAATGCTGGAAGAGGTAGAGGCAGAGGTAGAGCAAGCCGATTTGGAGGCGGTGGCAAAAATCAAAATATGCAGCAAATTCAAGAAAACCAGTCCTATGGAGGAGGACGTGGTAACCTTAGAGGCAAGGGGAGCCAAAGAGGTCGTGGTGGATGGCAGAGAGGCCAAAATGCAAACAGCAATGTTGAATGCTACTACTATGGTAAAATGGGTCATATGGCTAAAGATTGCTATAAAAAGGCAGAATGACATTATGAATGGAAAATTGCAGCAAGGCAATTATGCATCCTCTAGTAGACAGGGTGATGACAAAAATGAGCATTTGTTTATGGTGCAACACATGACCAATTTTGTGACAAGTGCAGAAGAAAGAAATGATGTGTGGTATGTTGACTCAGGTGCATCAAACCACATGACAGGTCATGCAGAATGGATGCAGGATGTAAGGAAAATGGAAAGACCAGGATTTGTGGAGACTGGTGATGATAATGCACATCCTATTGTGCAGATTGTGAAAATTCCTTTGTCTATGTAGGATGGGAAAAAGAAATACATGTCTGATGTATTCCATGTCCCGAATATCACCAAGAACCTAGAATCTATTGGTTAAATGGTTGAGCAGGGCTTGCAGGTCAGATTTAATCCTCATGGATGCTTTGTTGAGGATATGAAAAATAAAGGTCGCTTGATAGCAAAAGGGAAGAAGTAAGGGTAGGATGTTTACGTTGGATGTAGACATGCCTGAATTGAGTGCAGCAATGTTTGCACATGGGACCGGTGTAGTTGCAGATATTGATATTTGGCATAAACACATTGGTCATGTTAATGTATAGCGGCTTAAATTAATGCAAGCCCAAAATATTGTTGCAGGATTCCCTAAGTTCAAGGTTGCCAAAATGCATAAGGTATGTGAAGCCTGTCAATTTGGAAAACAGGCAAGGGAACCGTTTCCTCGACATGTTCAAGAGAGTAAGAGGCCATTGGAATTAATCCACTCTGATGTGTGGACTACTAAAGCTACATCTATTGGAGGCTGTCGTTATTTTGTCACTTTTATTGATGACTACAGTAGAAAAGTTGGGTTGTATTTTATGAAAAAGAAAAGTGAAGTAAGCCGATCTGGAGGTCGTGGCAAAAATCAGATATGCAGCAAATTCAAGAAAACCAATCCTATGGAGGAGGACGTGGTAACCTTAGAGGCAAGGGGAGCCAAAGAGGTCGTGGTTGTTGGCAGAGAGGCCAAAATGCAAACAGCAATGTTGAATGCTACTACTATGGTAAAATGGGTCATATGGCTAAAGATTACTATAAAAAGGCAGAATGACATTATGAATGGAAAATTCTAGCAAGGCAATTATGCATCCTCTAGTAGACAGGGTGATGACAGAAATGAGCATTTGTTTATGGTGCAACACATGACCAATTCTGTGACAAGTGCAGAAGAAAGAAATGATGTGTGGTATGTTGACTCAGGTGCATCAAACCACATGACAGGTCATGCAGAATGGATGCAGGATGCAAGGAAAATGGAAAGACCAGGATTTTTGGAGACTGGTGATGATAATGCACATCCTATTGTGCAGATTGTGGAAATTCCTTTGTCTATGCAGGATGGGAAAAAGAAATACATGTCTGATGTATTCCATGTCCTAAATATCACCAAGAACTTGGTTTCTGTTGGTCAAATGGTTGAGCAGGGCTTGCAAGTTAGATTTAATCCTCATGGATACTTTGTTGAGGATATGAAAAATAAAGGTCGCTTGATAGCAAAAGGGAAGAAGAAGGGTAGGATGTTTACGTTGGATGCAAACATGCCTGAATTGAGTGCAGCAATGTTTGCACATGGGACCGGTGTAGTTGCAGATATTGATATCTTGCATAAACGCATTGGTCATGTTAATGTACAACGACTTAAATTAATGCAAGCCCAAAATATTGTTGCAGGATTGCCTAAGTTCAAGGTTGCAGAAATGCATAAGGTATGTGAAGCCTGTCAATTTGGAAAATAGGCAAGGGAACCATTTCCTCAATATGTTCAAGAGAGTAAGAGGCCATTGGAATTAATCCACTCTGATGTGTGGACTACTAAAGCTACATCTATTGGAGGCTGTCATTATTTTGTCCCTTTTATTGATGACTACAGTAGAAAAGTTTGGTTGTATTTTATGAAAAAGAAAAGTAAAGTGTTTGGGCATTTCACAGCTTTTAAAGATATGGTTGAAAAAGAAACAGGCTTGCAAATAAAATGCCTAAGGTCAGATGGAGGGGGAGAGTACCTCTCAAATGAGTTTGCAAGGTTCCTGCAGGAGCATGGCATAAAGTAGCAATATTCATGCAGTCATACCCCATAGCAAAATGGACTTGCAAAAAGGAAAAATAGGCATATTAGAGAGGTATCTCGTGCCATGCTCAACGAAAAAGACCTACCATATTATTATTGGGCTGAAGCAGTTGCTACAGTAGTCTACATAATGAACAGGACTCCCACTACAGCAATACATGGCATGACGCTAGAGGAGATGTTACGTCAACTATAATACCGTGCGACCATGATATAAGGTGGGAAGCTAGAGGGCTTGAAGTGCAATGGTGGACACACAAATTAATGTCTAGGAAAAATAGATCTAGCATTAAGAGGGATGCCAAGAGGGGTTAAAAGGGTAAGGACCTTGGAAATGACACTTGGCATCATAGGAAGACCACATGGCATGCACTGGGTTCAAGGGAGGCTTCCAGAGAGAGGCTCCAAAAAAAGAAAAGAGAAGAAACAAGGGAGTCACGGTGTCGAATGAGGGGGAGCACTCTGGAAAGTCATGGCTGGGTGGAGAACTCGAATTGGGCCCTCTTTACAGTGTTGTATCATTGGTATTAGAGCCATTTTTGAGAGACTCTTGGGAACGTTGTGGAGACCGTGACCCCAATGATCTTGTGGCACAATCGTAGAGAAGCGGATCATTTGTGCAGGGATGAGTGCTGGCTCGATTGAGCACTAATATATAACTCTTGGAGGGCGAGAAAGGTATGGAAGGTGCATTTATAAGAAGCTTTGCATGGAGAGGTGCAACCCAGTGAGCCCCATTGAGCTTTATGGGAGTGCTGCTTCTTAATGAGTGCCTGACCAAGGCTAGGACCAAGGCTAGCTTTTGCCTTACGCCCCCTAGCTGTAGGCGACATCTCTGAGACTATGATTCTCAGTCTTCACACAGCAGTGCAGCTTCTAGCCTTCTACTTTTCAGACAGTTGGGACTCAAGGGCAATGTAGACTTATGGAATGCAGTGGCACAGCCTAGTAGCCTACTACAAGGGCTCATTTATGTCATGCTATAGAATTGAGAAGAAGATCAAGCAAAGCAATGATTCAATCCAATGCCCCACCTCTAGAGGAGAGGTTGACGTCCGATGGAGAGACGAAGCAAAAATACAATGCTTCTCATATGTAAACCAGCCTGCAAATTGTTGCGTAGTTGTTCATAAGACCGTCATGCAAATCATCCGTGATTCCATCAACCTGCAAAACACATAAAGAGGCCATTGCCACATCATACAAAGGTTTGAAAACCTTTTTTTTTTTTTTAAACAAATCACCACATCATTCAAGGTCATAGACCTTTGCATCCCATAGACTTTTTAACCCCTCTCATCCTCTATATCTCTAAAGAAAATCCCAAGGCCCATATCATTTTCTTCTCCAATCTTATTAGCCTCACCGAATTTAAAGAAGAAGACCGAAGCAAGGACTTTGAGATCGAAGAAAGCGAAAGAGGCCGGAGTTAAAAGAAGATTTTGGGGATCAAGTTCGAGGAAAGAGAATGCGAGATCAACAATCAAAGAAAGTGAGATGACTTCGAAGACAAATCTAAAACCTCGAACAAATACCAGGGAAGTGGGCATCATATTTTTCTCTCTGACATAAAGCGCTTTGCTTTACATTTTCTAAAAAATATACATTTTCAAAAAGACAACTCTAGAAAGGGATGGTATGAATAGGGAGGCCGAGGAAAGGGCTAGAAAGGGAAAAGCAATAGTTGGAGAGGAAATACATGAGGAGGTACAAACTGAAACTCAAGAGGATAATGTAGAAATGGAGGATATTAATTATGGTGATTATGGAATTCCGTATTTGGAATTCACTAAACTTGAAACTCAAACACAAAATATAGAAACACAATTAGGGGTTATCAATGAAACATTAAAAACCCTAGCTGAAGCTATAACTAAGATAGCCAATTTTTAATCGGTATCTATTATTGAAAAATCACCGATTCCTCCTAATCAAGTTGAGAGGTCTACCTCTCGACTTAGAGAAACCTTGAACATCCTTAAGGACTTAAAACTGCCAATTTTTAATGGGGAAGAAAAGGAGCATAATAAAGATGCAATTAATACGTTCTTGCAAAAATGGCAAGACTTTCATCGACTCAGGAATACACCTCCTGAAAATCAAGTCGTGGAAGCAAGTCTTCCTCTTGGAAATAAAGCCTATAAATGGTGGATGAGCCTCAGGGAGAGTGATAAAATTCCTAGATATTGGATTGATTTTGAACAAGCCTTCCTAAAAGAGTTTTTACTAGAAAATGAATCAGAAAGAGCGTGAGAGGCTTGGGACAATTGCACTATGGGTAAAAACACTCTAGTCCAGTACATAGCAAATTATAGGGAGGCAGTCCTTCAGCTGAAGAGAATTGATGAATTCCAAAAGATAAGGGGTTTCATGAGAGGTCTCAAAGACACTTATAAGGTTGAGGTGAAAATAAATTCTCCAAAAACCTTTGAGGAAGCCATTAAGTATACCCAAATATATGATGATATGAAGGGGAAACTTAGAATTGGAACTTCGGAGGAAACAGGTTTTGTTCCAAAGTTCAATAAATTTTCCAATTTGAAAAGGAAGGTGCACTTTAAGAAGGAGGTTCCTCAGGTTACACCTAAGAAACCTCAAACACAAAATTATCCTCTCTTGAAAAAAGAAGATTATGAAAGGGCCATGCAAGAAAATCTTTGCTTCAAATGTCCGGGAAAAGACCATGCTGCTTGGAACTGTCCTAAAAATTAAACCAACGGGAGCTAAAGCCCCAAATAGACCTCCACAAAAACAAGTGCATGCGGTGCAAGTGTTACCGCTCAATGGTACTGAAAAGTACACTGAGGTAGAGGTCTATCATGAGGATAGCACCCATATGTGTTGTCTATCATTGGCAATGTGGCAACCCACCTTTGGTCCTCACAATTTGATGAGGATGCATGGAAAAATTAAGGGGCAAAGAGTAAGAGTGATGGTCGATAATAGTGCAACACATAATTTCTTAAACTATTCATTAGTTAAGAAATTAAAATTGCTTGAGAATCCCAATGCCCATAAATATGTGTTCTCTTTGGTGAAGGGCAGTGATAAAAAAGTTTGGGACACCATGATATATGGTGTAGAGATGGATATTCAAGGCTATCAGGATGCCTTGGATTTCCAAATCATGCATCTCGACCGAACAGATGTAGTGCTTGGTCGAGAATGGATGTATAGTCTTGGGCATAGCTTACAGAGGAATTATCTTAATAACTCCATTATGTTTGAAAAAGAGGGTAGAGTCTTTCAGATTCAAGGAGAACATGATGTGCCTAACTCTCCTCTTATTTTTTCGATGGAATTGGAACGACTACTACACCAAGAACAATGCGAGGTATATCTTTGTGAACTTACTTTTATTGGTGATTTTATGTCTTCTGCATTGGAAAGAAGTAATGTTGTTTTTTATAATGTTAAAAAGTATAAATCTTCTTTAAAAATTTTAATGTTTGAATTTAAAGATGTTTTTTTGTCTGATTTACCTAATGGTTTACCTCTTGAGAGAGAAGTAGATCATAAAATAGATTTAATTCCTAGATCTACCCCTGTTATATAGGCTTAGTCAAATAGAGGAACATGAGGTCGAAAGACAGTTAACAGAATATCTTAGAAAGGGCCAAATCCAAACAAGTAGTTCACCTTGGTCTGCACCAGTTTTACTAGTAAAGAAAAAGGATGGTACTATGCATTTATGCATAGATTACCGAGCACTTAATAAAATCACCATAAAAAATAAGTATCCTATGCCTCGCATTGATGAGCTCTTTGATCAATTGCAAGGGCCAAAATACTTTACTAAAATTGATTTAAGATCAGGATATCATCAAGTACGAATTAGGGAAGAAGATGTCCCTAAGACATCATTTTGTACTAGGTATGGGCATTATCAATTTAAAGTAATGCCATTTGGATTAACAAATGCTCCAGCAACTTTCATGACACTTATGAATAGTGTCTCACTACTACACATGGATCCTATTGCGATGTTTACGTACAGACGTTTAGCATCTGCATGGTGTTAATCGTCGGTATGAAAAACGGGTTCCGTAAAGCATCGCTAAATAGTGACACTTGCCAAAAGTCGCTATATAGCAACTTTTAAGTGTCGCTATATAGCGACACTGATATACTATTTTATAGCGACATTTTCCAGAGAGGTTTTTTTTTCCATATAGGCCTTAAAATTTAGTTTTTTCCAATGACAAATTTTTGTAAATTTTCATACATGTTTGATCTCATAAAGAATAAAAATATGAGATCATGTACATCAAGCCTTTGAAGCTCATATATTCATGTCCAAGTTTGAGATGAAAAAAATCAATTAAGAGCATTTACATCAACTATTTCATCTTGAGCCAAGTCTAAGGTGCCAAACAAGTCTATCTCCAACTCTATACCGAGTTGATCTCCTATATCGTCATCGTACTCTAGCATCGTACGTTCACCTAAAAGTATTTGATCATCTTCTTCAATAAAGTGTGGTGATTCTTGATGATCGTTGTCTTCTTCCTCAATATCGTGATCTCCATCTTCCTCCCGTGCGATGTCATTATGCACATCTTCCTCTTGGTCATATGGTGATCCACATCTTCTTCACTAGATTCATTAATTGGATCCGGCATTGGTAGTGGCATCTCCATATCCACATCTCTATCTTCAAAAATTTGCTTACTTCGTGGTGCAACTTGGATCACGTACTACCATCTTGGATCAGAACGATCCGGATGAAAAACCACCTATATTAAAGGTGGGTGCCAAATGTCGTCAATTATATATATGAAATTATGCTCAAGTACATGTATCAATGGATCTTTAAAAACGAAAGCTTCGATTAATTAAATCATTAGTATGCACCTGCTCATAGTGCTCGGGAAGAACAAAAGTATCACTTTCATTGGTCCAATGTTTGGTGGAGTCTATTGCAAAGAAACCGCTACTATCTTTTCTCATTGTCGCATGGGGACTGTTGTAAATAGTTCTAAACCATTTTACATCAAGAATGAAAATACTAAATCGTCTGAAATCAACTTCATAGATGTCGTGTATGGTTCCACAATAATCCAACTATGAGGAGAGAAGATTGGTATCTGAAGCACTTGCTCGACTATCTTGTGTGAAGTTAGCCATGACTCCACAATCATATGTGACTCTCTTTTGATCGATGCGTTCCACGTGAAAATGTCGTCCATATGACCATAATGCACTGTACTTTTTGTACTGTAAAAGAGCATCATTAAAACAATGAAGATGCATCTATTTTATAGCGTATATTGCCACAAATAATTACTTAATTACATCAAGAGGTAAGAAACTTACATGCACCATACATCCAGATGATAACTCTCGCTCGTGCTCGTTTCTTGTCTCTCCATCACGTTCGGCTTTACGTAGAGCCAGTTGTAGCCAATCAAGTGACATGTGAGGAGGGAGAAGAGCCAGATCCCGTGGATATGGTTGCGATCGCCTATACATTACTCTGAATCTCGTCCCTGCATTTATTCTTTTTGCTTTGGCCACTTTATATCTCTCAATCCACTTCTGTATCTCAGGGCTATTGAGGCTACAAAACTTATTGAATTTCTCCATTTGCTCTTCACTCATCTTTCTTTCAATCCCTTTTCCTTGGGGAACCTCGCCAACGATGCAATCATCATCCTTGTTATGCCAAGCTTGCGGCATATCTGGATCCATGGATGCAAGAAACTCTGTGATATATACTAATGACTCTTACACAAGCCATCCCTCTGCTATGCTTGCTTTTGGTCTTGCTCTTTGTCTTACAAATCCCTTTAAAGTTTTCATAAACCGCTTGAGAAAAAACATCCATCGACTATGAACGGTACCTACTATAGCCACCTCATCAACTATGTGCACAAGCAAGTGGACTTGAGTTGTCATAATGCTCAAGGGAAAGTGCTTCTCAAGCAAGCATACGGCTTCAATGGATTCCACCCTAGCCTTCTCAATGCTCGATATGGAGATCTCTTTTTGAGATATCCACCTATTTCACATGTCCATGTAAGATATTTTCATAATCAGTCTACAGATTAATCAGCTTAAATTGAAGAAAATGCAATCAATGTGCTTTGTTAGTAAGCATACCTCACAATACCACAGATCTTGAATATAGCATTTCTAACATCTTCTTGTAAGCACCCTTTTATTGTAATTGGGAGGATGAACTATCAAAGCAATAAAGAAGTCATGTCAACAATATAACATAATCATAATTACGCTAATGCATCACGATTATTGGTACACTAATTCTACTTAGAATACATGTAAGACCTTGTGCCAATCATGGGACTTGAGCCCACTAAGCTTATTGTCCTTTGAAAATGCTCCTTTCAAGCAACGCATGTACCCTATCGGTGTTTAAAAAGAGGCATGTCTGCCTTGACCACTGCCTCCTCCCTCGTAGAGAGGATCCACGTTGCTTTCGGGAGGACACAACATCGAGTGGGATGTACTATTTCAGGTAAGTGCTTCCTCTTTTTTCCATTTATTATTTTTGCTATTTGCATTGGCCTGCAACTCGCCTTAAGCGCTAGCTGCAGTGATGGGCGTAGGAACCCTCTCTTCCCCTCTCTTTCCTCTTCTTTCCCTCTTCTCTCCTCTTCTTTCCCTCCTTTCCTTCTTCTCTCCTTCAATCTCTTTCCTCCTCTTTTTCCCTCTTTCCTTTTCCTCTTCTTCTCTCTTTCTTTCCTTCTTTTTCCCTCTTTCCTTTCCCTCTTCTTCTCTCTTTCCCCTTCTCTTATGCTCATGCATAAACATAAGCATGAGCATAAAAGAAGGAGACATATGCTCATGCTTATGCTTATGCATAAGCATAAGAGAAGTAGACATATGCTCATGCATAAGCATGAGCATAAGTCTCTTTTTTCCTCTTTTCTCTTTCCCTCTTCTTCTCTCTTTCTCTCCCTTTTTCCTCTTTTCCAATCTCTCCTTCCTTTCCCTCTTCTTCTCTCTTCTCCTCTTTTCCCCCTCTTTTCCCTCTTTCATGCTCATGTTCTTATGCTCATGCATAAGCATAAGCATGAGCATATGTCTCCGTCTTATGCATAAGCATAAGCATGAGCATAAAAGACGGAGATATATGCTCATGCTTATGCTTATCATGAGCATAAGAGAAGTAGACATATGCTCATGCTTATGCATGAGCATATGCCTCTTTTTTCCTCTTTTCTCTTTCCCTCTTCTTCTCTCTTTCTCTCCCTCTTTCCTCTTTTCCAATCTCTCCTTCCTTTCCCTCTTCTTCTCTCTTCTCCTCTTTTCCCCCTCTTTTCCCTCTTTCCTTTCCCTCTTATTCTCTCTTTCCCCCTTCTCTTATGCTCATGCATAAGCATAAGCATGAGGATATGCTTATGCTTATGCTTAAGCATAAGCATGAGCATAAGAGAAGGAGACATATGCTCATGCTTATGCTTATGCATGAGCATAAGAGAAGTAGACATATGCTCATGCATAAGCATGAGCATTTGTCTCTTTTTTCCTCTTTTCTCTTTCCCTCTTCTTCTCTCTTTCTCTCCCTCTTTCCTCTTTTCCAATCTCTCCTTCCTTTCCCTCTTCTTCTCTTTTCTCCTCTTTCCCCTCTTTTCTCTTTCCCTCTTTCATGCTCATGTTCTTATGCTCATGCATAAGCATAAGCATGAGCATATTTCTCCTTCTCTTATGCTCATGCTTATGATTATGCATAAGAATCCTCTTATGCATAAGCATAACCATAAGCATAAGAGATGGAGACATATGCTCATGCTTATGCTTATGCATGAGCATAAGAGAAGTAGACATATGCTCATGCATGAGCATATGTCTCTTTTTTCGTCTTTCCTTTTCCTCTTCTTCTCTCTTTTTCCCTCTTCTTCTCTCTTTTTTTCCTCTTTCTCCTTTCCCTCTTCTTCTTTCTTTCCCTCTTTCCTCTTTTCCAATCTCTCTTTTCCTCTTTCTCCTTAAGTTTCCCTCTTCTTCACTCTTTCCTCTTTTCCAATCTCTCTTTCCTCTTTCCTTTTCCTCTTCTTCTCTCTTTTTCCCTCTTCTTCTCTCTTTTTTTCCTCTTTCTCCTTTCCCTCTTCTTCTCTCCTCCTCTTTTCCCCCTCTTTTTCCCTCTTTCATGCTCATATTCTTATGCTCATGCATAAGCATAAGTTAAGCATGAGCATATGTCTCCGTCTCTTATGCTTATGCATAAGACTGCTCTAATGCATAAGCATAAGAGAAGGAGATATATGCTCACTTCCTCTTCTCGTCCACTTCCTTTTTTCCCTCTTCTTCCTCTTCTTTCCCTCTTTCCTTTCCCTCTTCTCCCTCTTCTCCTCTACTTTCTCTTTTCCCTCTTCTCTCCCTCTTCTTCAGATTCCTCTTCCTCTTCTTCCTCTTCTTCTTCCTGTTCTTCCTCTTCTCTCCCTCTTTGCCTATGCCTATGCCTATGCCTATGCTTATGTTTGTTTTTTTGTTTTTTTTTTTTGTGTTTGTGTCTATGTTAGACATGGGATCACGTCGCTCATCCGATGAGTACGGACAGCCTCGCAGGAGGAGAGCTCATGATCTATATGCTCCAGAGGACTTTGATTCCTCTTAGGTGACTACCCCGAGGACTACCCCTGGTCTGACTCCTCTCAGACCTAGCAATATGACTACCCCTGGTCCGACTCCTCTTCCACATAGCACTGCGACTACCCCTCGGGGAACTCCTTTGCTAGCCATGCAAGGCTTTGTCAGGAGTCCCGACGAGTTTGTAGCGCAGATGAGTGATGAGGAGGCAACGAGATTCTTGTCTCTACTATCTCAGAGGGCCTCAGCAATTCCCTCCCCTACACCGATGGCTAGACGTACTGCCCAATCATCCCCTTGTGCCCCTTCGACTGAGGGGTCATCACCTACGCGTGCCTCTCGTAAGGGAAGGAAGAGTAGGAAGGCCAACTTATGTTGTGCTGACTCGAGAGATGTAGATGAGTTAGCACACTCACATTCCTACAGGTCTCCACTTGGTCCGAAGACATAGTATCAGTCAGGTCCCTTTCCCTCTCCTACTCCCACTACTACTCCTCGCTCTGGAAGCACTCGCACAGCTTCCACTCCTTCTAACTCTGCTACCATCAGTCCTCCTTACTCATAAGGGGATCTCTCCTATCAAATCATAGTTGCCAGAGAGATAATAGAAGATAGAAAGGGCAAAGCACTGATGGCCACCATGAGGCGGTTGATGAGCCATCACTTCAAGAGCGGCATTGCTACCGATTGGCAGTATCAAGATGACCAAAAGAAGTAGGCGGTCATCGATGAATTAAAACAAAAATACCCTAACCCACCAAATTTGGAGTTTAATGAGGATTATATGCGAGAGCGCATGGGTTTGGTCTTGAAGCATCGTAGATCAACCTTGCGTACTTCCATCACAAAGGGGTTGGCTAAACCCAGCTGGGCAGACAAAGCTGATTGAAAGTTCTTCAAGAAGTAGAATAGGGACAATCCCAAATTGTTCGAGGGTTAGAGGAGGGCTGCGAAGAGATGGCTGGACATCGTAGGTACTTCGCACTTTGGTGCAGGCAGATAGTTGGTGTTCGCGGCAACCATGGTAAGTCTACTTCTTCTCATTTGATGTATTATTCTATTTGTTTTACTACATATTACATGCACTTTAGCTAACTCTAACTCTTGTAAATTGGATCCACAGCAAGCTGCAATGGGTCGTCTTCCTACAGATGCATAGATGCGACACGCATTTCGCATAGGAACAAAGCCATGGTTTATTGAGCAAGAGGCAATGGGAGCGACAGTCGATTGGGCTGAGGTGGCTGCTCACACGGTATAAGTCTACTCCTACTTGTAATCGCACTTTTTAAATTGTTTTATTCTTAAGTTCCAATCTAATTTTCAATTTATATGGTTCACTCTTAGGGTCAAAGCTCAAGTGTCCCATCATCGGAGGCGAGCAATCACCAGGGCCACGGATCAGACGCACGTGATGAGGATCAAGAAGAAGGCGTAGCTCATGAGGATCAAGGATCAAACCAACAAGATGAGGATGAGGATGATTCGGATGAGTAGTAGTAGTAGTGATAGTAGTAGCAGTTTGCATTTTCTTCGCCATGTATGTCATTTTGTATATCCGCTCGTTTGAGCAATTTTGTATCGCCCTTTTGAAAGGGTAATTTTGTAACAAACAATGTTGTATATGTTCAACATGTATATGCTTTTGTTGCTCGATCATTTCATTTGAGTGATTTTGTATCACCCTTTTCGCAAGGGAAATTTTGTTATAAAAAAACTTTGTTTTGTAATTACCCAAAAAAAAAAAGGATTAGTGGGGCTAAACAGGGCCATAGCAAGCCCTCTTTAGCCCCACTAATCCTTTTTTTTAAAGTTCTATTAATCGTCGCTATATAGCGACATTTACCAGTGTCGCTATATAGCGACAATTAACAGTGTCGCTATATAGCGACGTTTATCATCGTCATTATATAGCGACGCTTTATAGGGATGATTCTTTTCCGACTCTTTTAGCGACTTTTATCGCGATGTTTGCACCCGTGAAAAAAAAAAAATGTAAAAAGAGTTGGTATTTTCGTCAAAAAAGGGCCTATGCCTTGTAGTGTCTTAAGGCCATATCTAGGGAAATTTGTTGTAGTATTTCTAGACGATATCCTTATTTATAGTAAAACCAAAAAAAAACATTTGAAACATTTGCAAAAAGTGTTCCAACTGCTTAGAGATAATTCACTCTTTGCAAAAGAATCCAAATGTGAATTCTTTGCAAAAGAAGTGAAATACTTGGGACAGGATTCTATAGGAGATTCATCCAAGATTATGCTAAGATTGTTGTTCCGATGATGGACCAGCTTAAGGGGAAGGGAAGCACGTTTATATGGGATGAACCTCAAAAGAGAAGTTTTGAAAAATTTAAGGTAGCCATACTGGTAGCTCATGTCTTAAAAGTAGTGGATCCCAATGAACCATTCATGGTTGAGACAGATGCCAGTGATTTTGCTGTTGGGGCAGTACTTATACAAAAAGGTCGACCAGTAGCTTTTGAAAGCAAAAAGCTAGATCGTGCCCAACGGAATTACTCGGCATATGAGAAGGAACTATATGCTATAGTCTATGCTTTCAAGAAGTGGAGGCACTATTTATATGGTGCAAAATTTGAGATCATCTTTGATCAAGAAAGCATTAAATGGATTTGTAATCAGCCAGAGCTTAAAGGTAGAAAAGCAAGATGGGCTGAGTTAATGCAAGAGTTTGATATACAATTGACATATAGGAAAGGGAAGTTTAATGTGGTAGCAGACTCTCTTAGCCGAATGCCAATTGTTAATGAATTGAGTTTTACTCAATTTCAGAATGATTTCCTAGAGCCCTTAAAAGGGAAATGTGAGTTTGATCCTCACTTCTCGCAAATATGGAAAGCAATTAAAAATAGGGATCCAACTAATCGAGAGGCTTTCATTGAGGAGTCGCATGGAAATGGCGACACACCACAGATTGGTGATAAAGGACTCAAGTGGAGAAAATATACTATTGAAGATGGCTACCTACTCTACAAGGGCAGAGTATGTGTCTTGGATGATAATGACATTAGGTGCCAAATCCTTTTTGAATGTCATGATAGTCCGAGTGCTAGACACTCGGAAATTCAGAAGACATGTACTTCTGAAAAGACAATTCTTTTGGCCTGGAATAGGTAAGGACGTCCAAGATTATGTATTGAAGTGCCAAAAATGCCAAGTCAATAAGGCTGAATGCCTTAAGGTAGGAGGTCTCCTACACCCATTGGAGATTCCATCTGGCAAATGGGAAAGCATCTCCATGGATTTCATTGTGGGACTACCTAGGACACAGAGGGGGCACAACTCTATGTGGGTAATTGTGGATCGGTTGACCAAGATGGCTCATTTTATTCCTGTTAGTGAAGATGTTAAAACTCTAGAATTAGCTAGGCTATTTGTGGAGCATATCTATAGACTATATGGGCTACCCGCCAGTATTGTTAGTGACCGGGATAGCAAATTTAACAACCATTTTTGGAGGGCTGTGTTTAAGAGGTTGGAAACTTCATTAAATATGAGCACCGCAGATCATCCACAGAGTGATGGTCAAACTGAAAGGGTCAATCAAATCATTGAGGATATGCTTCGAGCATATGTAAGTAAATGGCAAACTAATTGGGAACAATATTTACCCATATTAGAATTTGCATATAACAGTGCCAAACATTCAGCTACAGGTTTCAGTCCATTCACAGGTTTCAGTCCATTCATGATGATGTATGGATTTCAACTTAGAGCCCCAATGACAGTGGGACTTGAAAAAAAGAAGGTTCAAATGGCCAAAGACTTTCTTGAGGATATGAATCAAATGCTTAAGCTAGCTAAAGATAGCATAAGAAGAGCTCAAGATAGAGCACGAAGCTATGCAAACCCCCATCATAGAAAGTTGGAGTTTGAAGTATATGAGAAAGTCTACCTTAAGGTAGTAGAATGATTGACAAGATCTTTCATTACAACAGGAACAAGTACCGTGATCTAGGTGATGAAGATGATCCATATATGGAAGCAGGATTTCGTGAAATCCAAATGGAAGAAAGAAGGAGTGCAAGGATCGCTAGAGAAGAAGACGCAAGAGAGCTAGCTTTAATTGAGGAAGAGGAGAGAGCAGAAAGGAGGGAAGCAAAAAGGCGGAAGCTGAATCACTAACTATGTAACTTATGCAATGCCTTCTCAAATGTCTTCCATCATCTTCCTCAAAACGGCTTAAAATATTGGCATTTCTCTTTCATGCACATTAATGCAACCTTTTGTAATTTTGTTCAAACAATCAATTCTGCCCTTGGATCTAAATTTTAGTTTCTAGACCCATTGATGTAGTAAATGTGTGTGAGAGATGCTTAAATTTTAACATTTGGACTTCTAAGTCTTGTTTCAGTTTACTTAGAATTTTTTAAAGGAAATTAAGGAACTCCCTCCCTTTTAAGGAAACTAAGGAACTCCCTCCCTTTTTACATTGCAATTCCATTCAGAAAAACCAAAACTATGGCCATACAAGTCAACCCCTAGGACCATTGACTTAGATAATGTAGCTTATGATCTGAGCTACTTGACGTTTAAGAACCTTACTGAAGGTATCTAGATTATGTATTATGTTACTCTAATAGGGGATGACTTTGGATGGATGGTCCCCTTACCCTCCTCCCTCTCCAGTGGTGGGCCCAAATTCGTAGAGATTTATTGCCCTCCTTAAAATTTTTGGAGACCTGAATCTTCAGAATCTCTAAAAATAGGTAAATGTCCGAAGTTGTCTCCTAGGTATTGTGGACCATTCACAATACTTAAGAGGATTGGAGAACTTGCTTACAAATTAGCCTTACCTAAGGGATGTAGAGTACATCCAGTTTTTCATTTTAGTAGGCTAAAAAGAAAATTAGGAGATGATGATAATCTCATTGGAAATGAAGTCCTAGTTGAACTTATTGAACCCGCATCTTTACCACATGAAGCAGAAAAAATTTTAGATACACAAGAAAAAAGAACGTGACATACTATATGGAAAGAATGTCTGGTTAAGTGGAAAGATAGATCTGAAGAGAGTTCAACATGGGAAAAGGTAAGCAGTCTCCAGAGGAGGTTTCCCAATTTTGCTTTCGAGGACGTAAACAATTCTTAAGGGGAAGGGAATGTTACATCAACTATAATACTGTGCGACCATGGTATAAGACGGGAAGCTAGAGGGCTTGACAGTGCAATAGTGGACACACAAATTAATGTCTAGGCAAAATAGATCTAGCATTAAGAGGGATGCCAAGAGGGGTTAAAAGGGTGAGGACCTTGGAAATGACACTTGGCATATAGGAAGACCACATGGCATGCATTGGGCGCAGGGGAGGCTTCCAAAGAGAGGCTCCAAAAAAAGAAAAGAGAAGAAACAAGGGAGTCACGGTGTCGAATGAGGGGGAGCACTCTGGAAAGTCATGGCTAGGTGGAGTACTCGAATTGGACCCTCTTTACGGTGGTGTATCAGGAGAGGTATACTAGTAGGAAACCAGATATTTCTCATTTGAAAGTTTTTGGTTGCATTGCCTATGTTCATGTGCCACATGAGTTGAGATCCAAATTGGATCCAAACGCTATGAAGTGCATATTTATTGGTTATTCTCTGCAGTAAAAAGGGTATAGATGCTATAACCCTTCTACTCGTAAGTTGACAGTGAGCAAAGATGTTGTTTTTGATGAGATGAGTAGCTGTATAAACCAGTAAATGTGATTGATGATGTAGATGCACAAAATGGTAATGCTGCACACAATTCACAATAGCAATCACATAATATTAGTGGACATGTAGTGTCCTCTAGCAGTGATTCACATACTTTGCCATGGATAGGCAGATTGAGATCAGGAGAATCTCCTCAAAGCAATGTAAATAGTGGTATGCAAGTATAACGAAAAGGAAAAGAGAAAGTAGATCAGCACATGGTTGATGTGAATGCAGGTCTTTCTTATGTGGATGGTGAATCTAGCGGCTCAAAACAGAGCCTTGATGATGAGTTGGGTATTCCTTCTATTGTTACACCTGGAGTAAGGAAGACAAGGGATATCTTGAGAGCACCTGGTAGTGAGCCTATTTTGCATAGGTCTACCAGAGTTAAGTATCCTGTGGATAGGCTGAAATATGATGGATTTACAGCCATTCACTATGCTTATATGGTCAAAGTGATACAAGAACCAAAACCCACTTCTTTTGAGCAAGCCATGGGAAAAGAAAAATGGGAGAAAGCCATGGATGAAGAAATGGATGCCTTGGAAGCAAATGCTACATGGGAATTGGTGCCTTTGCCTAAAGACAAGAATACAATTGGCTACAAGTGGCTTTATAAGGTGAACCATAATGCAGATGGTTCTGTGAGTAGATATAAGGCAAGATTAGTTGTCAAGGGGTATGCACAGACATATGGCATTGATTATGAAGAAACATTCACTCCGGTTGCAAGGATGGCAACTGTAAGAGCAGTCATTGCTATGGATACATCAAAGGGATGGTCTTTGCATCAGATGGATGTAAAGAATGCTTTCTTGCATGGTGATTTGCAAGAAGAGGTCTATATGGAGCAGCCACCAGGTTATGTGCATGTTGTTCATCCTGAGTTTGTTTGCAGATTGAAGAAAGCCTTGTATGGCTTGAAGCAAGCAAGTTGAAGAAAGCTTTGTATGGCTTGAAGCAAGCATCTAGAGCATGGTCTGACAAGATAGGACAGTATCTTGTCACTATTGGCTTTTAGATTTCCACTACAGATTTCTCACTTTATGTGAGAAAAATAGAGAAAGGCATTATGCTGCTTGTCATTTATGTTGATGATTTGATGATCACAGGTGATAGTGATGAAGATATCCTTCATGTGAAAATGCTATTGAAGCAGAAGTTTGAGATGAAGGATTTGGGAGAGTTGCGTTACTTCTTGGGCATTGAGGTGATTAGATCCACAAGTGGGATATGGCTCTTGCAGAGGCAATATGGATTGGATATGTTGTCCAAATATGGGATGACAAGCTATAAGCCTATTTCAGTTCCTTTGGAGTAGAATGTGAAGCTAAGTGCAGATGCAAGTGAGCTTCTGGAAGACCCTACTATGTATAGACGCATAGAAGGAAGTTTGATTTATATGACTATTAACAGGCCAGATTTGAGCTATGTTGTTGGGTTGGTAAGTCAGTTTATGCAGGCTCCAAGGAAACCACATTTGGATGCGGCTAGACGCATACTGAGGTATGCGAAGTCCACATTGCAGTATGGACTATTTTATGAGACTGGGGTTCAGATACAATTGCATGGATACACTGATGCTGATTGGGTTGGTAGTATTTTTGATAGACGATTTACCAGTGGATATGTGTTTTCTTTTGGGAGTGTTGTAGTCACTTGGAGTAGCAAGAAATAGCCTACAGTTGCCTTGTCAAGCACAGAGGCTGAATACAGGGAAGCAGCAATGGCTACATGTGAGGTAGCTTGGCTGTGTAAGGTACTTTATGATATGCATCAGTCTACAGATGGACCAGTTGTCATTTATTGTGACAACATGAGCAATATACACTTGGCAAATAACCCAGTCTATCATGCTAGAACAAAGCACATTGAGGTGCATTATCACTATGTGCAGGAGAAGCTTCTAGTAGGTTTTATTGATCTAGTTTATGTTACCACAGAGGATTAGGTAGCTGACATATTCACCAAGGCATTGGACGCAGAGAAGTTGCACAAGTTCAAAGACCTGCTTGGTGTGTAGGAATTGGGATTGAGCTTGAGGGGGAGTGTTGAGATATCGAGCTCCACTCGTGATATGCCAGGGTAACCGTTGTGCATTTATGTCACCGACTTTTTAGCTGCAGATGCGGTTGGTACACCACCCATGAATAATAGCTAGATGACAGCTATCTTTATGTACTCTAGTTAGTGGCTCAGTTAGTATGCCACCTAGGTTAGCTGAGTTTGGTTTGAGACCCACATATAGTGTTCATCTATTCCTTTTGTACTAAGAGAGAGTTCTTTTTTAACTTTCACAACTATGAAGAGGAAAACTGTTTTTAGCCTCCACCTTTGTGTATATTCCCCCATTGTGTATGTGAGAAAGCTGCAAGTGAGACTCCATGCTTCTCTCCCACTCTGCTGATGGATTCAAATAAAGCTGTTGCACAGAGTGAGCAAAAAGTAGAGGAGATGAAGGAGAACATCTACAGCCTTGAGGAAGGAATCAAGAAGCAACTTTGTCATGTACAGAGCAAGACTGTGGCATTGACGGCCGCAATACTTAAATTGGATGCCTATCCTGCTATGTAGAAGGGTCCAAAATGCATGGTCTGTCAAACCCCCATCATAGATGACTGTTGTATCTGATGGCCTACGTGCTACCACCCTGTGCATATTTCTTGCTTTAGAGTGTTTGTGCATACAAAATTGCTATGTAGAGAATGCCATTTTCCATCACCCAAGTCATGGACAGATCAAATGTGCCTACCTGCTACAGCTATCTATGACGAGAAAGCAGATGCTGCAGCTCAATTTGTCATTTGGGCAAAATATCTTAAAGACAAGGAGCTCAAATTGAAGAAGGCCAAGACCAAGCCTGCTGATTCGAGGAAAAGGAGCCTAAAGGGAGGAACCAACCCCCTTCAAGAAAGGACAAGAAGGACCGAGCCTGCAACCAGGAAGCTCAAATCAAGAAAAGAGGAAGAGGCATGAAGGGAGGGGCCGGCCAGGCCCCTACAAGAAGGAACTAGCCCCATTCTAGAAAGGAGCAAGGAGGGCCGAGCATGCAATTAGGGATCCCAACAAGGAGTCCTTGAGATGTAATCTGAAGTAAATGCATCTTTCATATTGTAATCTATGTAATCTGTGTGTAATCTTTTGAATTGTCAATCTACTCCAAAGTTTACTTGGGCAATGTTTTCTGAACTATGTGACTAGATAGTGTCCTATGATCCACACTAGCACAGTGATCATAATGAGATGAAATGTTTTGATTTGACAAGTAATGTTAGACGAAAGATTTTGATTAGATCACTAATGTGAGATTGAAAGATTTTGATTAGTGAACTAATGTGAGACGAAAGATTTCGATTAGACAACTAATTTGAGACAAAAGATTTCGATTAGACAACTAACATGAGACTGAAGAATGAGAAGGCTGGGCTCAATGAACTCAAAGATTTTGATTACCAAACTAAAATGAGACTGAATATTGAGAAGGTCAGGCTCAATGAACTCTCTCCCTATTTAAGTGCAGTGTAGACACAACTAAGAGTCCATTACAAAATCTAGCCCCAAAACTCTGCACACCCATCCACCTACAGTGAATATATGGCATACCCAAATAACTTTGGAATGCTGTTGTTCTATTTGAAAACGATGTTGGATGGCATCCTCATAGAAACAAACCCGGAGAAGAAGGAGAAACATAGCTGCAAGGAGGACATGCTTTGGTGGTGGGTGTATTACTTGGAGTCGACATAGACCATGATTATTAATTTCCCTGGCTATTGTTTTTCCTACTCCTTTAAGGTACTTGTCATGCTCATGATGTAGGTTTCTTTTGGCAGGACATGATAGAGGCACAAAGGTGTATAGAGCGCAAAGGCCAAGATGAAGAGGACCCCAGTGAAAGGAGGAGTTACTATGGGCATATAAGTCGGCAGAGTCAAGCAAGCAATGTGTAACCTAAGTGTGTAAAGAGGTATGCCATTATGCAGCAGACTAGCCTCAAGAGCTGGGAGATGCTTGCCATAGAGAGGTTGATAGGATACTACTTGGGAGTCTATAATTTCCTTGAAATAGCAAAATGTTGTTGTGTTTTGAAATAATAAAAATCTTGCAAACATTTCTTGAACTTGTGGATATTCTCATGGTGCTCGTAATGCCTGATTTAGTATCAACCTACTTCCGTGTTAGTAGTTAAATGTTTTAAGTAGCTCAGTGATTGAAATCTAACGGTTAACGATGACCAGTCTAAAGGGCACTAGCACTGTGCAATAGATTTTAGAATAGCACGGCAGTAGTGTAGGGTTAGCATGGTAGTAGTGTAGGACTAGTACAGGATATGTTATCACTAGCACGGTGGTTGGTTTGCACTAGGATATTAACAGCCACCGCCAACGCGGTGGTTTGCTTCTATTATTACAAGATAAATAAATTTGTAGGATGTGTGGATTCATTATGGGAAACCAGCGCGGTGGCTGTTGGGATATACTAAAAGCAAGCATAAGATGAAATCTGACGATTAACGAAACGACAAACAATCTAAAGGGCATTGTTTCAATATAGCACTATGCAACAAATTTTAGGATATCATGGTAGTAGTGTAGGGATAGCATGGTAGTAGTGCAAGATTAGTGCAGTATAAGTTATCGCCAGCACGATGGTTGGTTTGTGCTAGGATATTAACAACCACCAGCACAGTGATTTGCTTCTATTCTTATAAGATGAATGGATTTGTAGGAGGTGTGGATTTGTTATGGGAAACAGCACGATGGTTGTTGGGATATACTAAAAACAAGCATGGGATTTATCGTTTGGGATTTACAAAAATAATTTAATAAAAGTAGCACAGTGGTTGTTTGGGATAAACTAAAAAGAAGCAGTCTCAAATACAAATTTCATTTTGTAGGACAAGTGAACATATTGTTTCCCTGCAATGAGACTACATATATTTTCTTAGTACTATCACATTCGTCCTCATCCATCGCTCCAAGACACCCCAACATGTGCTCATGTGTGTCTAAATCCAATTTGAAGACACTCTTGCCCTTCTTTCATTGTGGAATAGGTTATATCTGGAACTTAATAGCTCTTACTAGGTGAGAGTACACACATGTTTGTGGACTTTTATGTAGGAGTTCGTAATTGCGGCCTCTCTTGGATGTTCTTTTGTACCAAAATGCTCTGACTACTACATCCCACTTCTCATAGATTGCTCCCCAATTATCCTTAAATGTTCCTTAACCTTGTACTTAGGTTTTATGCACTGCAACAAAAAGTATGGGTCATCTTCCTAGTTCTCCCTAGAATCTATGACAACTGCAAAGTTATCCCCCTCTTCTAGATAGTTAGTGACATCATCGAAACTCTCCCCAAACTATGGCAAGTTGTTTGCTTCTCCATTATTTGTCACTCCATCTGAACGTAGAGGGAAAACTTGAACTTGCTCCCATGTCTTCACAATTGCAATGTTCTCACAATCGTCATGATCCCTTATGATGCACGCACTACAGAAACAAGAAATTTTTCTCGTTTTAATCAGTTGGTTGTTTGAAAATCCCCATATGCTATGCAAACCATGAACTCCTTTAATTTTCTCACAATCGTGCCAACTTCTCCTTTACATTTCATCCACTTTCACTTCATGGAACACTTTGCATACTACATTATTCTTAAGGGTTTGTTTATTGTATGTTGAATGCATGCCTATGGAGAGGTTGGTTGTAAGCCATGTTATAGCATCATGGGCATTATTGAGTTTTTCTTAAGGGCATGCTAATTGGTGTTTGAACAGAGCTTACTTAATAACTACACCGCATCCATCATGTTCATCCTTGCCATGGCTAGACCCAAAGAAATTCCACATCATTTCTAGACCGATGAGGAATTTGAACCTTGAGACGAAGTAGAATCCACGTGCTGATTTAAATTGAGAGGCAGCACCATCTAACCACAACCAATGTTGTTTTATATTTTTTGCATGGGGATTTTCCTTTTTTAGCCATTCCCAATGCAATAGAAAAGCATGCTACACAAACAGGGTGTCATGTTCCCTATCATCAGAAATGTAGAAATGGTACATGCGTTGCACTGACCTGGAGCGAGTGGTTTTTTGTCCAAAGGGAGACCGTGAGTAGCACATGATTGAATGCATTCATAGCACATGCAAGCATTACAGTTTGAAGCTGAAGAAGAAGACATTCAATGCATTTTCAACTGAAATAAGGGAAGACAACCATGTTGCTCTAAAATGGAGGAGACTTAAAAATGTCAATGTTGAAGGATCTAATAAAAAGAGATGGTTATTGTCATATAATACCACCCAGCCAAGGGAGCCTGTAAGGTCACGTAGTTCAATCCTTCCCAAAATATGTCAGCTTCACAATTTCATGGCCAGCTAGTAGGATAAGCAGTTCAAGACGTACCTTGCCAATTTTCCCTGTGACACTATTGTATCTGTCATAGATTTTGTAGAAAATTATTCTTTTCAAGAACAAGATGAGATACCCCAGGGGGTTCACTTCTTATAAAAGTTCTACATCACCTGCATGGACGAACCTTGCCAAAAACCCCTATTTAAGGTCTCCTTATGGGTAATAAATATCCCTATTAATGAAGAAAATGATTGTACATGATATGCACAAGAATTGCTATCTACTTGTTGTACCAGTGAGCACTTTGTATCTCACAAGTGGGATTCACAAGGGACTCCTTATGGTATCACGTGAGTGTAAGGGAAAGGGGTTTTTGGAATGTCTAGTTTAGGCTTGTAAGTTACGAGGTAAGGGTGTTTCTTTATGGCTTGGGGGGGGGGGTCAAAGGGGGAGGGGGACAAGGAGGGGGACGGGCATGGGGGTGGAGAAGGAGAAAAGGAGGGAGGGATTTGAAGAAGTCTCTAAAATGGATTGTCTTTGTGATTGGACTACTTATTGATACCTTGCAGCTTACAATTATACTTAAACTTTCTTTTTATATTTAGTTCATGTTCATGTGATTTAATCAATAGCAAAACTTGTACTAGTTTGACTTTTGTGTGAAACATGATATTAAATATCACCCAAGATGTATAATATTTTCATTCACATTCAATCGAGGCAGCATATGCATATATTGTGAAAGTATACATAAATTGTATATAATTAAAAAAGGGTGGGTTATGGTTCCTATCCTAATATGCTTCTTAAATAGGGGTAGCAATGATTTTACAATGGAAAACTTATAAGCTTAAATAGGGATATTTATTACCCATAAGGAGACCTTAAATAGGGGTTTTTGGCAAGGTTCGTCCATGCAGGTGATGTAGAACTTTTATAAGAAGTGAACCCCCTAGGGTATCTCATCTTGTTCTTGAAAAGAATAATTTTCTACAAAATCTATGACAGATACAATAGTGTCACAGGGAAAATTGGCAAGGTACGTCTTGAACTGCTTATCCTACTAGCTGGCCATGAAATTGTGAAGCTGACATATTTTGGGAAGGATTGAACTACGTGACCTTACAGGCTCCCTTGGCTGGGTGGTCTTATATGACAATAGCCATCTCTTTTTATTAGATCCTTCAACATTGACATTTTTAAGTCTCCTCCATTTTAGAGCAACATGGTTGTCTTCCCTTATTTCAGTTGAAAATGCATTGAATGTCTTCTTCTTCAGCTTCAAACTGTAATGCTTGCATGTGCTATGAATGCATTCAATCATGTGCTACTCACGGTCTCCCTTTGGACAAAAAACCACTCGCTCCCACAGAGACCTTAGGCTACAAAACTTGCCCTCCCTTACAACACATGAGGATCCAGGTGACCTATAGACTACGCATTCATTGGGGAGGCATGGGAATCAATCCCAATGGAGCAATGCTCCAACACGACTAGATCTCAATTCATTCATAGCTTGTTGGGCTAGGTCAAAGTCTATCTGTGTTTTGGAATAACAAACATTCTTGTCTTTGAGTTTCCTGATGTACCAGGGCTTACAATGCTCAAAGCTCCTCTACCCAATTGAAATGTCAAGATTTTGATACACAAACTTGAGATACAACTCCGTCTGCTGACCCAACATGTAGGAACAACAGAACAATGAGCCCCTTTTTGCTATTACTAAAAAGAATACAAAACACAGTCTAATTAAAGTGTATAATAAACAAAACAATTTTCAACCACTGCATTGGTTTAGGACAGTCACAATTTGTATCACTGGGCTGGTTTAGGACACGTTTAGGATAGTCAACTACCGGGCTGGTTTAGGATAGATTTAGGACAATCACAATTTCAACACCGAGATGGTTTGGCCTGATGGTCTCAACTTCACATATTAGGCAATAACAAGTATATTGCTTTTCATTTCTGAATTTCACCATTGGAAAATAACAATATATTGCTTTCCATTTTTTTATTTAATAGTGGTATATGACCCGAATAGTAGGAAATTAAATTTAACGAGGTTAAGTACTAAGAAACACAATAATTTCAACCACTGGGTTGGTCAATAACTAATGTATGTTCAACCATGCTAGTTTAGGACAATCACATAATTGGTGATTCAGCTAAAGCAGCCATGGTTGCATGATGTTCCAACCACCGGGATGGGTTAGTAAAGTAACAATATATCACAAAATATATTGCTGTTAATTTATGCTCAACCATGCCACTGGGCTGGACAACAACTAATGTATGTTCAACCACACTGGTTTAGGAAAATCACATAAGTAGTGATTGAGTTGAACTAGCCTACGGTTGCATGATGTTCCAACCACCAGGCTAGTTTAGGAAAATCACATTTAGTCTTGGTTTAAGAAATGAAACAAGTAAACTATCCCAAAGCTCAATCACAAACAACCACTGAGCTAGTTTAGGCACCACTGACCTGCATTGTATCTAGCAGCATGTGTATGATGTGCTCCTCAAACACCTTATGTCCTGTCCGCTTCTTACAGATGTCCTTTCTATTTGGAAAAACTCTCATATTTTTGTGCAAAAACATTGTCATTGTAGCAATGACTTCTGCACTTAGGTTGTACATCTCTCCTTTTCTTGTGTTCTATTAAAGCCCACAAACTTCTCGGATCGGGATGATCGTGCATTGCTTCTGCTCTACATTCAACCGCTGGAGCCACGTTGGTCCTTCTGATTGACAACATGTTCAACACTGTGTGCCCAAGCCATTTCTCCTTTGTTTCAAAGGACACCAACATAGCTAATGTTGCCCTCTTTGTAGCTAGTTGATCTAAACTGTGCACCCCTTTCCCTTTTTGTAGGCCATTTCTCATGTTAGAGAGCATCGCCTCTTGGGCATGCATCTCCTGAGGTGTTGGTAGGGTTGTTACTCTACAAACTTTAGGGTGTAATCACCTAAATGGCCTAATATTGCTGCCTCAAATGATCCCACCAATCGTGACACCACAACTCGTGTTATTTTCTCCAATGGCAATGATCGAATGCATGCATCTGCAATCGCTTCTTGCTACTACTCTACAAAGAGTCTTCTTTCTTCTCGTTGTTTCTCCCTTTGCAGATGTTGCAAAAGTGTCTTCCGTTGCTGATTCGATACCATGCCAGTGCTTTCCTCGACCCACACTCTGTTCCTTGTGCCTTGACCTAGCTTTTTGGCTTTCCTATCTCGCAGCCTCTATGTGCTTCTCTTGCAATCCATGGTGCGCTGCATGTTGCCATTGACACCCCACATTGGGAGAATGACACTAGTGCGATTCCTCATGTCATTATCTCACACAATTTCATCATACCACATGTTCAATCTCTTTAATATAATGAGAGTATGTGAAATCCAAATAATCCATAAAAGTCATATTATTATATTGCTAAAATTCTTTTGAACTATATACACAAGAATAAATGAGTAGCTTAAGACCTTCTTGATCCAAATCTTCTAATGTAATCTTTGGGATAGCTTCAAGTTCTGGTTCAGTTAAAGGTCACAAGTCTTCAACGTGGTGCTCACCCTCTCCAATTCCTTCATCTATAGGTGAATCAGCTCTATATGTCTCGAGAGGCCTCTCCATGCTAGACCAAATCTTACCATGGGGATTATCTGATGCATGTACCACACACATAGCCTCAATCTCTGTCGCCTTATGGGATGTCTTCACCAGAGCAATCACTTTTCTTTTGCTTGACAATGCCTGTAATGCCACACCTCCATTAGTAAAGAAGTTAACAACAAATTCATGTTCCTGCTACAATAGCACCTGATGCACTCCTTGATGATGCCATGCTTCACAACCACCTCTTTTTGATGATGCCATGCACTCCTTAATGATGCACTCCTTGACGATGCCATGCTTCACAACCGCCTCTTTTTCATTCTCATCGTCCTCATTAGAATAAACAATATTTTCCTCAATTATTGTGTATGGCATTGTGTTTTCTAACAGGTTCTCAAATCCATGAAAACCATCATGTGAACTTACAAACGACAAAAAACAAAAGGTGTTAGACAAACCCTTCTGTGCGCTCTCTAATTCATGGATAACACTCACAAAGATTCCATGCCGAAATCGAGCCCTTTCTTGAGATTTACCATCTCTATCATTGTTAAAAATGATAGCAATACATATTGTGATGAAGTGGCAATGGTCTCCATAAAACCAGCAACTTCTTGAAGGCATCCTTGACCCAACAAATGCCTTTAGCAAATCCCTCTGAGGTGTCTAGCACACACAAGCTGATTGGAAGCCATCCCTTAGAGTGACGTGTTAGAAAGTGCTCCCCCTCCATCTCCATGTGCATCTGAATAACTTTCCAAGGAAACAAGACTATGATGTAGACTTATTACCCTCTATTGTAACTAATCACCCAATCAACATAGATTAACAGCTTCTTGGAAATCAGGTCATCAAGGAGTTCAAATTATGCCACCCTTCGCCTCAAAATCAAACATGGGACACCCTTGAAACTTACTTCAAAATTGATTCAATTGTTTATCAGAGCTTCAAGGGCTCATGTGAGTCATGGGTCAGAGAGAAGCTGCAAGTTGGCAAGTTGTCAAAAACATGACTTGGTAACAAGAAGAATGGCACTAGTGCCATTCTCACATCAGGGAATTGACACTACTATCACTTCTTTCACAAATCCATAAACATTCTTGAAATAAATAATGCATAGAAAATAAATTTTATTACTCACATCCCAACTTTGTGAATCTTTATGCCCTTAATGGCACTAGTGCCATTCTCAATATAATCATATGGTGTTCAAGACAATGACACTAATGCCAATCTTCAACAATGATCCGTGACAACCTTGACATTAGGAGAGCGGCATCATAACTATTCTAGCTAAGGTTTTTTCTATATGGCCAATCCCCTTAGAATGGCTCGAGTGCAGATTTTTATCACCAGATGTGTTGAAGTTTGGAGAATGGCACTGGTGGCATTCTCCACAACATCATATGAATATTTGGTTAATGGAACCAATGCAATTCATTAGATGGAGAAATGGAGAATGGCAGTGGTGCCTATTTTCCTCAATCCATGTGATTGATGGCATCGGTGTGAGTGTCAATATAATCATATGGTGTTGTGGACAATGCATGAGTGACATTCTCTAACCATCATCTGTGAGTCGTGACAACATTGACATACCAGAATAATTTGCATTCTATATGAGTTAAAGTTTGGAGAATGGCACTGGTGCCATTCTCCACAACATCATATGAATATTTCAAGAGTAGTGCCAATGCCATTCATAAATGAAGAATGGAGAATGGTAGTGGTGCCATTCTCCTCAATCCTTGTAATTAATGGCACAAGTGGTAGTCTCAATATAATCACATGGTGTTGTGGGCAATGGCGCTAGTGCCATTCTCTAACCATCATCTATGACAACATTGACATCTAGGGAATGGGATATAACCATATGCAATTGATTTTTACCATGTGAAATTGTCATGAGGGTTTCTTCTTTACCTACTCATGAGGCCTTGCATGAATGTTTGGTTGTGATATTCTTCACTGGATCAATTGAAGTGTTGGAACACAACATTATATGAAATTTTGGAGAGTGGCACCAATGTCATTCATCACCTAGAGAATGGATCATGGAACTAGTGCCATTCTCCTCAATCCATGTGATTAATGGCATTGGTGCCAGTCTCCAACCATGATCTATGACCACCTTGACATATGGAGAGTGGCACTAGTGCTATATTGTGCAATCTATGTGATACATGGCACCAATTCCAATCTACACATAGTCACATAGAGATTCGAATTAGTGCCATTCTGTAGAAGTTCAAATGAGAGAAGTCTCATGTTTAACCTTCACATTGCGAGAATGCCATTCTCTGCAATCCATGTGATGAATGGAACTTGTTCCATTCTCCTCAATATCATGGAGGATGGAACCAGTGGCATTATCCTCGAACTCTCGTAGAGGATGGCACTAGTGCCATTCTCCACAAACTCACAATCCATGTGTTTAATGGCATTGGTGGCACTTTTCACAACCTCGTTTAATTGTTAGAGAATCACTCGAATACCATTCTTTATTATAACCAGCTTAAGTTTGATAATGTGTATATTCGCTTGCAGTGTGGCTGTAGTTTTTCATAATGCATATATAAAGTTGCTTCACCTTGATTATTTTGTTCATAGAAGTTGCATTGTGGTTGTAATATTTCCTATTACATTTATGATTTTCTATTGTACATTTCATTGTTGTTCTATCCATTTGGATTGTTTATTTTCTTAATGTAGTTTCCCTTGGTTCTTTTATTAATAGAAAGGGAAAGAGAAAGGTTTGAGAGGTGTCAATTTATGATGGATTTAGTTCTGGAAGAGGATGGTATTTAGATATATACAATAACGAACTCCAAAGACTCCCTAAAGCGCATTGTTTTGTGAACATCCAAATATGGAGGAAACCATCACTAGAATGGTTATCGTGCCACTTTCCAAGCACTCAAGGTTGTCACGTATCATGGTTGGAGATTGGCACTAGTGCCATTGTCGTGAACACCATATGATTATATTGAGAATGGAACCAATGCCATTAATCACATGGATTGAGGAGAATAGCACGAGTTTCATTCTCCATTCTCTAGGTGATGAATGGCATTGGTAACATTCTCCAAATATTTAATATAATATTGTGTTCCGACACTTCAACTGATCCAGTGAGGAATATCCCAACCAAAAATTCGAGGAAAGCCTCATGAGAAGGTAAAGAAGACACCCTCATTATGAAAATTTCATACAGTGAAAATCAATTGCATATGGTCATATCCCATTCCCTAGATGTCAAGGTTGTCATAGGTGATAGTTAGAGAATGGCACTAGTTCCATTGTCCACAAGACCATATGATGTATGAATGGCATTGGTTCTATTCTTGAAATATTCATATGATGATGTGGAGAATGGCACCAGTGCCATTCTCCAAATTTCAACTCATATAGAATACAAATTATTCATGTATGTCAATGTTGTCACAAATGATGGCTAGAGAAGGCACTTATGCCATTGTCAAAAACACCATATGATTATATTGAGACTTGCACCTATGCCATCAATCACATGGATTGAGGAGAATGGCACCACTGCAATTCTCTATTTCTCCATCTGATGAATGGAATTGGTGCCATTTGCCAAATATTCATATGATGTTATGGAGAATGGCACCAGTGCCATTATCCAAACTTCAACCCATTGGTGAAAAATTTATGCACCAAAGCCATTCTAAGGGGATTGGCCATTTAGACAAAACCATAGCTAGAATGGTTATGGTGGTGCCACTCTCCAAATGTCAAGGTTGTCATGGATCATGGTTGGAGATAAGCACTGGTGCCATTGTCTTGAACACCATATAATTATATTGAGAATGGCACCAATGCCATTAATCACATGGATTGAGGAGAATGCCACCAATGCCATTCTCCATTCTCTAAGTGATGAATGACACTTGTGCCACTATCCAAATATTCATATGATGTTGTGTTCCAATACCTCAGTTGATCCGATGAAGAATATGCCAAACAAAAGTTTGAGGAAGGCCTCATGAGTAGGTAAAGAAGACAATCTCATATTATAAAAATCAATTGCATATGGTCATATCCCATTCCCTAGATTTCAATGTTGTCACAGGTGATGGTTAGATAATGGAATTGGTGGCATTGTCCATAACATCATCTGATTATATTGAGACTGGAACCTGTGCCATTAATTACAAGGATTGAGGAGAATGGAACCACTGCAATTCTCCATTCTCCATGTATGAATGGCATAGGTGCTATTCTTGAAGTATTGATTTGATGTTGTGGAGAATAGCACCAGTGCCATTCTCCAAACTTCAACTCATATAGAATGCCAATTATTCATGTATGTCAATGTTGTCACAGATGATGGTTAGAGAATGGCACTCGTGCCATTGTCAACAACACCATATGATTATATGTAGACTCAAACCTATTCTATCAATCACATGGATTGAGGAGAATCGCACTAGCATCACTCTCCTTTTCTCCGTCTGATGAATGGCATTGGTGCCATTCTCCAAATATTCATAGGATGTTCTGGAGAATGGCACAAGTGCCTTTCTCCAAACTTCCACCCATCTCGTGAAGAAATTATGCACTAGAGCCATTCTGAGGGGATTGGCCATATAGAGACAAAAATGTAGCTAGAATGGTTATGGTGCCACTCTCCAAATGTCCAGGTTATTACGGATCATGGTTGGAGATTGGCACTAGTGCCATTGTCTTGAACACCATATGACTATCTTGAGAATGGAACAAGTGCCATTAATCACATGGATTGAGGAGAATGGCACTGATGCCATTCTCCATTCTCTAGGTGATGAAATGGCATTGGTGCAATTCTCCAAATATTCATATAATGTTGTGTTCCAACACATAAACTCATCCGGTGAAGAATATGCCGTGTTCCAACACATAAACTTCATCCGGTGAAGAATATGCCATCAAAAAATTCAAGGAAGGCCTCATGAGTAGGTAAAGAGAGTAGGTAAAGAAGACACTCTCATGACAATCTCATATGGTAAAAATCAATTGCATAAGGTCATATCCCATTCCCTAGATTTCAATGGTCACAGGTGATGGTTAGAGAATGGCATTCATGCCATTGTCCACAACACCATATGATTATATTGAGACTCTAGAGAATGGCACTCATGCCATTGTCCACAACACCATATGATTATATTGAGACTCACGCATGTGCCATTAATGACAAGCTTGAGGATAATGGCACTAGTGCCATTCTCCATGTATGATTGGCATTGGTGCTATTCTTGAAATATTCATATGATCTTCTGGAGAATGGCACTAGTGCCATTCTCCAAACTATAGAATGAAAATTATTCATGTATGTCAATGTTGTCATAGATGATGGTTAGAGAACAGCACTGGTTCCATTGTCCACAACACCATGTGATGATATTGAGACCGGCACCTATGCCATCAATCATAGACAGGTAATGCCTATTTTCCTCGGCTTGTTATCGCTTTACCTAGGAATATAGACAACCATATGGATTCTTAGGTGAAATTTAAGTCACAAGTGGAGTAAGTAGCGAATGAGTGCATGGGTTAAGAAGGGAGTAGAGAAGGTATGGAATGATTAGTGGGCTTGGTATGTGGGGTGGTTGAAAAGAAAGTGTAAAGGGAAGATTTCACGGGGGTGCATAAAAGAATAATTCATAGTTAGGGTAGTATTCATGTGTGTGTGTGTGTGTGTGTTACCTACTAAAACAATATACTCTATTTCTTCCTTACTACACATCCTTGGTTTTGATGTAGAAAATGCCCTTTACATTGCATGCATTGCCATTCCCATGTTCCTATTGCATTCCATCATGCATCATATGCATTAAATTAGTGTATCCCACACTTAGGGACAGTGCTTATATATAATTCCATTGAACAGACATTACCAATAATCTCGTAAATTCAAAACTATGGAAATAAATGTATATCAACCATAAATATAGAGCAGAATTCAGATAATGTCTATTCCATAGATCCCTTAGTCTGTCCAAGATATGGACTGATCAAAATCCTATATTAACATAGATTTCACGGGGGTGCATAAAAGAATAATTCATAGTTAGGGTAGTATTCATGTGTGTGTGTGTGTGTGTTACCTACTAAAACAGTATACTCTATTTCTTCCCTACTACACATCCTTGGTTTTGATGCAGAAAATGCCCTTTACATTGCATGCATTGCCATTCCCATGTTCCTATTGCATTCCATCATGCATCATATGCATTAAAGTAGTGTATCCCACACCAAGGGACAGTGCTTATATATAATTGTATTGAACAGACATTACCAATAATCTCGTAAATTCAAAACTATGGAAATAATTGTATATCAACCATAAATATAGAGCAGAATTTAGATAATGTCCATTCCATAGATCCCTTAGTCTGTCCAAGATATGGACTGATCAAAATCCTATATTAACATAGTTTTTCTTGTGTAGAAACTAGGTCCCAATGGACAGCCTGGTAGCTGCATAGGTGATGCTTTCATGGAACTTCCCAATGGGCATCAAAATGTGTCGAGTTGCCATTGGGGATACCCCAAACGGTTCTTCATTGATAGATGCTCTTGGACTAAGGACCGTTGTATAATGGTCAGATTCGCCCGTATATATCATCTCACTGTCTTCCCTTTCTACCAAAAAGTCAAGGTAAGTGGCCAACTCACCTACATCCATCCACAAGCATAGCATGTCAGGACATGAACCCAATGCATTGTGGGACTACAGACTTCACATCCAAGCCACAGTTGTTATCCTTGTCAACCTTAACAATTTGGAACAAAGATACTATCAAATGATTTTCAGAAATGCAGTGAGGATCCTTCTTCTGGGATCTTAAAGTTATTGAGGGTCCATCATAAAATATTCCTTTCTCATGTGCATAGGTCTTAGCGGTCATAAGGGATGTGGTTGCCTAACGCCACCATATCTTCATTAAATGACTTATAACCAAAAATACTATCACAAATACCACTCGTGTTAGTCCCTGTGATCCCAGCAAACATAATTTTGGATCACAAACATAATTTTGTCAATATATATACACCAGAGCTAGAGAATAGATTTGTCTCATGAAATCTGAGTATTATTATTTTCTTTACAAGATCGAGTATCTTTTTAAGATCAATATCCAGTCTAGCTGACATTTCCTTTAAAAAATAGAGGAAAAGATAAGCTTGCAGCAGGTACTCCGAGCATCTACTACCTCTTATAGAATGCTTTAGTTAGTACAGATCAGAGGCTAAGTTTCTCGTGCGCGTAGTATTTACTTTGAGTGCTATACCGAGTTTCGTGCTTGTTCAAAAACCAATCCAACTATCTGTCCAAGCATCCAAGACTAAACTTGCCTTATTAATAAGATCTACCACGAGCCATTTCGTATAAACTTTGCTTAATACTGTGAAAGGCGGGGTCGCGTAATGCTTTTGTGCAGTGGAGCACCGTAGAATCTATAGCCAGGTCAACCTCTACCGCATGAGCGAGTCATGGAGGTGCTCTGGGTTCTCCCTTTCCGTCCCATTATGCAGGTCAACGAGCTCGGTAGCTCCCTGTGCACAAACACTGGGGTTGAGAGGTTCAAGGGCCTGAATGAAGGCAATGTAAACGAACTTCGGTCGTATCCCATATCCCGATCACAGGCGACCGTGGAGCCACTTATCCTCGTGGTCATTTCTAGATCCAGCTGGTAAAGATGGAACAACTATCTCGCAGCAACCACGATATCAATAAGGGGCTGGGGCTAATGCATGCTAGGTGCAAAGAGCTGGTGCATGAACTACAACGTTTGTTTTGTTCTGGTCTTACTATTTCTTTTCATAACGTCAACTTAGGAGCATCGTAGCTACATGGGTCGTTCCTCACTCCTTCATAGGGCCTGTGTGATCCCTCAGCATTGGTCTTAGTTAGACTTGTCGTGTGTATGCTTTCCTGGGACGCTCGGGCTCTGTACTAGGGGGAGGGGGCTTGGTTGGTCGACCATAGGAGCTTCCCTCGTTCCACTACAGGTACTCAGCGCATAAGCACTTCCCTCTAGCATCCCTTATTCGGAGCGAGTAGTTGCCAAAGCATTTTCCTACTCGGGGCAGAAACAAATATCGAGGGAGGAGTTTTAAAACAGAGAAGTATTCATAAACGCACGAGACCGAGCGGGGGGGAAAGAGGAGAAGAAAAACACAAGACATAGCGAGGGGTCATGAGCCCAAGGCTCTGAGGGTTCTCCTCTTGTTGGCTCATAGTATTCCGCGCTCCTGCTCAGCTAGGAATTCCAGCTCCCCTCCGCCGTCAGTCGAGGTTGTGCATCTTGGGGGAGTCGTCGCATAGTCTGGAGTGCTCCAAGGTATAGGAGAGGGATATGGAGACTCAGCTCAGGCAACTTACCTGTGCGGACTGCATATTCAAATGACCAGCTCCGTTGGCGTCGCTCCCAAGGTTCTGCAAGAGCCAGGGACCCGCTGTCAGATTCACTGCTGGCACCTCCAGGACACTTCGTTTAACTCCTTCTGGCCGTTGACCCTCTTCCGATTATCAAGCTCAGGGTATTTCCACGGGCGCTGCACCCAAGGCTCTTTGGATCCCAGTTGTCGCCTCCGTTCTTGTGGTCTTCGTGCCAACGCCTGTTTCCCTGAAGGTTCTAGAATTCGGAATCCTCCCCAATGATCGTAATGAATGCGCTTTTCAGCTCCATCTGCCGTGGACGGTCTCAGGCTCAGGTCATGGGCCTCTCAGGGTCCCAGCACTTTGGTTGCAAGATCTTTATCCGATCCGCCCAGCCCGAGGGTCGATGGTTAGACTGTTACTTACAGGGTTACCTTTCTGAACGCTGTAAGGTTAGGGTAGAGGGGTCATGTGTATCCTTAATTTTGGGGGGATGTCCATATTAATCCGCCTCCCTTTTCTTTTTGCATCGTATTCCCCCATGGTTAGTGCCTCCCTTTACTTAGTCTAGTCCAATCGATTAAGGCATAATGAATGGACTCTTTTTGCCCATCTATTTCATGAACTTGTTGTATTCTTATGCCTTTCCTGTTCTTTTATTATTGGTTCTTGTAGGCATGAGGTCCCATCCATTATTCTCGGTAACATGGGAGTATATACCCTTAGGGGGGGTGTAGATTTGTGTGCCGTCCTATTGTGGTACAACTGCTTGTTCTTTGATGCAGTCATCCCTGGTTCTCCCATGATGACATCCTAGGATCCACTGTTGTTCCAATGTGGGAGGTATGTTTCTCCTCATTTAGAGGGGCCTCCATTTTTTCCAGTGGGTCTATAACCCTCCATTAGGTTAGATCCCTTTGGGAGGCAAGTGTGTGTGCGTGCACGCATGCATGCATGTGCGTGTGTGTCCATGTGTAAAGAAATAAGTGTATGTGTGTGTGAGATACATTTACTGATCAAATTTATATTGTGTGTGTGTGTGTGTGTGTGTGTGTTTAAAAATTAAAAACCTATAACCAACACAGCACACGATGCTCAGATAAGGGTGGAAAAAACTTTTATTAATTTTGACATATAAATTCTCATGAGTACAACTGGTACAACAAGTGTGGAATCCATCTGGCAGTCTAGGCTCCGAGGTCGGGATCCACTTACCTGCCACCATCCAAACAAACCTAGATGTTAGAACAACATAGATTTGTGAGAGAAGACAGGTAATGCGTGTGCACCCTAGCTTTTGTTATCGCTTATACCGAAGACCCAAAAAACCATCAAGATTATCCAATGGATATCACAATTTAGATATAAGGGGGGTGGTGTACCACCCATTTCAAGTAAGTATCAAGGGGGGTCACCCTCACTCTTAAAGAGGATGGAGTTAACATGAGAGATTATCGTAAACAGTTATATTTTTTAAAAGCACAACTCAGAATAAATGTGTTAAAAGTCAATTAGAGTGGCTAAAAAAGTAAGACTGAATCCATTAATATATTATTTACACAAGACAAAAACCAGTACAAGGAATAAAGAGTAACATGAATACATTTAAATGAAAGAAAAGTCCCCAATAAAACATTACCAACATAGGAGAAGGCAAGAGCCATAGTATATATTATTTCAATAGTCATTCTAAAGATTAATTGATCAAAATTTTCTTATTATTAGAACTTTCACCTAAAATCAAGAAAATCAAGAGTAAAAACAAAATTTTAGTAGCACTATGTAGTACCACTAGTAGCACACTTATGTAGCACCAACTAGTAGCACTAGTAGCACCAACTACCAGTTCTAACCACACATACAAGCCAATCACTATATACATGGAATGAAAGGGTGGTAGCCATTCAAAGTATAGCAACGCACACTATTGCAAGGATAATAAAGTGATGTTCCCAATTTATTCATGAAAGTATGAGAAGACGTTAGAACTATGATGTTTACATCTCAAATGGCATGTTGTTGTATACGGCTTCATGCACCTCATCCGACATGAAGAGCAGCTTGTCACCATCCATAAGTTCCATCATGAATTTCAAACATACATAATAGGAATTACAAAGGAAACTTTAAAGAGGAGATAAAGATAAATAGAAGCCTAAGAAGAGAAATTAAGTAATTAAAGATGTAGAAAGAGATGTAAGGAAATTAAAAAGAAGGGGAGTATTTTTAAATTAGAGAGGGTGTTATGGAGAAAATATATAAATGGAGGGGGGTATATATATAAATGAAAAGGGACTCATAGTTCAAACTTGAGGTTTTCTCATTGTGAGTACCAAGTTTTTGGATGGACTCGGGAATCAATTGATAGCAACTATGATCTCTCTACATAGATATTAACATGGAGAATTTAATAGATAGAATTTCATAGATATGAAATTCTTAATTGTTGTACTAAAGAAAAAAATAAACAAAAATTACTTGTGTATTGCAAGGTCCCTTTAATTGATTTCGTATGAAAAATCTAGGATGCTTTGATTTCCCTTTAATTGAAAAATCTAGGATGCGTAGATTTCATACAATTGATTGCAAATTTGGAAGAAATTAATTGATCAAAATTAAAATGCCCATCTGGCTTGTGATGCAAAATTTTTGACTGTACAACAATGTTGCTATAATATTGCAAGGGCCTTTATTGCATGGGCCATGAATGCATTGCCAAAACAAACAAAAATGGAGAGGGAAAAAAAAGGGGCGCATTGGCATGCCCAAGGGCCAGAGCCCTTGGGTGCGCTAGGGTGCCCCCTTTTCTTTTCCTTTCCAATTTTTTTCTTTTGGGGGCATAACCTTTTAGTTGGAAGTGTATGTGCTTTACCATTGCATTAGGGAAGCATATAAGGTAAGAAAAACATTTCCATTGCTAAAATTTTAAAAAAGACAAAAAATTTAAACTTTTAAAAAAGGGGAACACTAGCACACCCAAGGGCTTGATGTCCCCATCCAAGGGCCAGACCATCTAGCCCTTGGGCATGCGAGTGTGCCCCCTTTTTTCCCTCTCTAGAGTTTTTTTTTTTTGCATAACCTTTTAGTTGGAAGTGGATGTTCTTCGCCATTGCACTAGGGAAGCATATAAGGCAACCAAAACATTGCCATTGCTTAAATTTTTAAAAAACAAAAAATTTTGAGCTTAAAAAAAAAAAGGGGTGCACTGGCCTATCCAAGGGCCAGATGGAGTCCCCATCTGGCCCTTGGGCATGCCAATGATGGCCCTTGCAATCATTATAACAAAACATTTTGATGCATTCAAAAAATTCGGATCATAAGCACATTCAAACACTTTGATTTTAAAAAAATTGGCAGAAACTATGACCATCTACATCTTTTTTTTATAATAATCATGAGAAACACAAACTAATAGGTAAGATTCCACAAAATACCAACAATTTCTTCTGACACATATTTTTAAAAACTTATAGTTCATTGATTCCAAAATTTTGGTAACATTGGTTTAACAAAATATACAAATCAACATTTTCTCAATGATGGATCATGATTTGAATAGCAAGAGCTATATCTTTGTCCATTGTGGGGGTTAAAGGCCACTCTGCCTTAACCTCAATTATGTACAATACTCAAAGACATATATATGGATGACATAGAAGATTAGGGTGCTTTGCACCCACCAAAACTTGTGTGGCCCCCCCTCTGACTCTCCCTCTCTCTCACCCTCTTCCATTCTACTTCTATTGAGAGCACTCTCAATTGGTATCAGATCCTAGGTGGTCTATCTAATGCTTGTGGGTGGTCTAGCTGAGCCCGGAAGGTCATTCTGCATCCATACAGTTGTGTGGGTGGCATTTGTAGCTTTGCAGAGCCTGTGGGTTCTTGTTTGAGCTGCTCAGGTGATATTTGAACCTTGTAGAAGTTGTTTGTGGTTTTGGAAGTCTCTGGAGTGATTTTTCCAAAGCAAAAACTGAATTTTTGGGTGGTTTTGGAGCTTGTGAGAACAAATGTTTGAGCTGTGTAAGCCAAGTTCTTCTAGAATCATCTCATGGGTGTTGGCATTCCCTGGCTTTGGACTCTATTGCTCATTTTGTGAGCTTTGTGAAAGCCTTGAGCAAGGAAGGAGCCCATTTTCATGGATCTAGCTACTACCGATGCTAATTTGTAACCCATGGCCTCTGGTTTAAGTTCCTTTGTCAAAGCACTTCCAGGCCTCCATTCAGCTTCCAACCATCCTGAGAGAAGGATCAAGAGTAGCAATAAGCTATGGAATAAAAAATTTTGTATTCTTTGATCCCTTTCTACATTTTGACACTCATGTGCTGGACCAGCTTGTAAAGACCATCATTTCTATATCTGTCTGTTTCAGTGAATCAAGAAGGGGCCAAAACTACTACCTACAAAGTCTTGCGTGATTTGGTGAAGGATTTGCATTTTCTTTTGGGCTAGATTTGCTCATATGGATCCATAGTATATGCACATAAGCCAGTTGCATTTTCATGCTTCGAGCTTGGAGTTTTGGTGACATTATCCTCCATTGGGACATATACATATTTGGGTGCACATGGTATTTGGTGTGATTCTTTATGACAAGCACTGGCATTTGGTATTTTTCTTTATTTGCATCATGGCATCCTCTTCCATATTTGAAAATGAGTTTTTCAGCATTAAAAAGTTTGATGAGACAAACTTTTCTTTGTAGAAAGAAAGGATAAGGGATGTGTGTATTCAAAAGAAGTAGATTAAACCCTTGGCAGGGATTGCAACTAAGCCTACAGATATGTCTAAGGATGATTGGAATGAGTTGGATGCATTAGCAAAGTCTACTATTAGACTTCATCTTGTATCTAGAGTTAGTTTATTTCACAATAGTAAATGAGCAAACTACGGAAGATTTATGGAAGAAATTATGTGCCACTTATGAGAAGGAAAGTGCTTCTAATAAACTCTACCTCATGAAGAGGTTGTTTGAGCTAAAGATGAAGGAAATGGTCTCCATTGCTTCTCACTTGAATGAATTCAATATTATTTTCAACCACAACTTCAGGCTCAGAAGCTGAATTTTGATGCGAAGACTAAGCCAATATTCCTCTTGTGTTCATTGCCATCCTCATTGAATTCCTTCCATATAGCTATCAATAACTCTACACTTAGTGGAATACTACAGTTTGATGATGTCATGGGTAGCTTGTCTGCCAAGGATATTAGACAAAAGTCTATGGATAGCAACAAGCAGGATGCAGCCTTAAATGTGTAAAGGAGCATATCACAGTTTACGGGAAGTCCTAAGAAAGAGGGAAATCCATGGCATGGAACATTAAGTGTTACCATTGTGGCAAGAAGGGCCACATGAAAAGGGATTAGTACAAGCTAGAAAGAGAGTGAAAGGATAAGAAAAAGGATGCAAATCGGGGTGCAAATAAGAAGGAAGCGAGTCCAAGGGAGGACAATTTAAGGAAAAGTGAAGATCAAGGAGATCAATGTAGTCACAAATAATAGTGACTATGACATTCTCTTCATGTCTAGACTACCTGCAAAGTTGCTTACCACTTTACATGATGCATATTCCCAGGATTGGATTTTGGATTCTCGTGCTTCATTCCATGTTCCTCCCCATAGGGAATGGTTCTCCACTTATGACAGTGGAAAGATAGGTTGTGTCCATCTTGGAAATAACTATGCATGTGACTTAGTGGGAGTAGGTGACATAAAGTTTTTGAAAAATGTGACATGTGCCTAAGCTAAATAAGAGGCTCATTTCAGTGGGTTAGCTAGATGATGCTGGTCTTCATACCACCTTTGGCTTTTAGAGTTGGAGAACTCAGAAGGGCTCTATGGTTTTGGCAAGAGGTGCCAGGCATGGATGATTTTTTCGTCAAGAAGCTAAACTTTTATATTGGTGTTGAAAGTTTGTATGCCCTAATAAAAATAAGCATTTGAAAGATTCGCCAAGATTTGAAACTTTTATGCAAAAAAATTTAAAGTTTCTCTAGAATTTACATTTTTTACTTGAAAACTTACAAGAAAATATATAAAAGTGTACTAAATCCTATCAATATTATGAAACTAAAAAAATGAGCTTGATAAACTTTTGCTAAGATTTTATATTAATATATAAGAATAGCTTCAATAAAAACATCCATGGCACCAAGTGTGGGACATTGTATCCCTTACATGTATCAAGGGTGTCTAATCATGTTGTTTCAATAACCGAGCAGCCAAGTACTATTTTGTGGCACTATTGGTTGGGGCACATGAGCTAGAATGGAATGAAACTCTTATGCCATTTGGGTTATGTACCACATTTGAGTTTTTCTGACTTTGAATTTTGTGAGCATTGTCTTTATGGGAAGTTGACTAAATCAGCCCATAAAATAAGGGGAAAGAAAGATGTTGAAAAGCTTGATCTAGTGCATTCAGATGTATGTGGTCCCATGCCTACACGGTCATTAGGCCGGGCTGAATACTATGTGACATTCATTGATGATGCAACTAAAAATTATGGGCTTATGCTATAGCTCGGAAGAGCGACGTGTTCCAGGTATTTCAGAAATGGCTAGATTTGGTTGAAAATCAATCAGGTAGAACGCTTAAATGCTTATAAAGTGACAATGGTGGAGAGTATCTCTCTCATGACTTTCAACATTTTATGATACACATGGGATTAAGAGGGAGTTCATGTCCCCTCGTACTCCAAAGCAAATCTAGTTGTAGAACAAATGAACTGCACCATTCACGAAAGATTGCAATGTATGCTTTTCAATGCAAGTCTTTAAGGTGGGTTTTGGGCTGAGGCAATAGATCACCTAGTAAGAGTTTGGATGGTGGTATTCATGAAGAGGCATGGAGTGGCAAGAAGTCCTCTTACTCTCATTTGCGTATATTTGGGTGTGAGGCATATGCACATGTGCCAGAAGAGCTCAGGAAGAAGCTAGATCCTAAGTCTAGGAAATGCATCTTTCTGGGTTATGGTGAAAGTGGAGAGGGGCTATTATCTCTAGGATCCAGAAGCAAAGAATGTCATACAAAGCCATGATGTGGTCTTCAATGAGAAGAAGATGCATAAGACGGGATGTGGAAATTAGGATAATCACTTTCCAAGATGTGAATCCACCTGCATATGTTGATATGTCCGTGGACTGAATGTGCAAGAAATGGCGCCACCAGGTACTCCCATAGATACACAATCAAGGCAAGTTGATGGATCATCTATTGGTGGAAATGATGAGCCAAATGTGGTTGATATGTAGGTGGGACAACAAGCTAAAATGCCCTTGAGAAGATCAACTAGAGTGTCTAGACCACCTGAGAGATTTGTTCCAAGGGCAGACTATGTGATACTTACTGATTGTGGAGAGCCTTCTTGCTATAGGGAGCCTATGATGTGCAAGGATCAATGCAAGTGGGAGTATGCTATGCAATCATATATTAATTCACTCATGAAAATTAAGACTTGGGACTTGGTTTCTTTGCCACATGGAAAGAAAGCATTGCCATGTAAATGGGTTTACAAGATGAAGGTCACAGATGATGATGTGCCTAATTACAAGGCCCGTTTTCTTGCTAAAGGGTTCAAGCAAGAGAAGGGTGTGGACTTTGATGAGATCTTCTCCCCGGTTGTGAAGATGACCATACTTAGATGTGTGCTTGAACTTGTGACAGAAGAGGATATGAAGCTTATGCAAATGGATGTCAAGACAACTTGCTTGCATGGGGATGTGCATGAAGAAATTTACATGGTACAACTAGAAGGCTTTGAAGGAAAGGGCAAAGAACATTTGGTTTGCAAGCTAAAAAAGAGTCTCTATGGCCTTAAGCAAGTGCCTAGAGAGTTGTATCTGAAGTCCAAGTTATGCCCTGTCGATTCTTACCATGATTAGATAAGAATCTTCGTGCCTTTGCACCACCCATTGAAACTTTCATGGAAGATTCCCTAAAGCCCCTGAGAGTTGTGCATCTTTTTGAAGTGTGGCGTTTCCTCCATGCAATCACATGCTAGACAAAAGAGCTTCAATCTTTGCAATAGAAGATGCAGCTCTTTCTTCAAGTTTCATATTCTATACATATACTATATGTAAGTATAGCAACTTGTCAATCAAGTGCATATTTGCATGCAAGAGTACACAAAAATGCACTCTTTCTAGTGGGATGTTTAAATTTGCATCCCAACTTTCATCAATTTTGTCTCGATTTGGTGCACTCTCTTTATCACAACTCATAACACCATTGCTTCATTGGTACTTGCCATCATCTACATTGTTTTTACTATTTTTTGTGTTCTTTCCAACTTGTGAGTGCATGAAAAGAGACATGGGTATGTTGCATTTGCACCCGTCATGACTTTGAACATGCATTTCAATGTTTTCAAGTCTCTAGACATATGCCACTCAATGTTGGCAGATCCAAACCCTTCAACATGAAGCAACTCTCCCTTGGTCTGAGCATCTATAATGCTTGGAATTAGACCAAGGTTGCACAATCGAATTATACCTTTTCCTTTCTTTCATAATATATTGAGGTCTCGGCAACATTGGATTCTTTAGAACATGGCAACAAAGTGTATTACAAAAAATATTATAAATGGCTAGGTATCCTTGCTTGCTAATTCCAATAGCATCACAAGCATGCACCACTTCAGATGGGTTGACTATATTGTCCAAATGATGGACCACCTCTTGTTGTACTGCAAGGCGCAATGCACGTCGTCTTGGATCTTAAAGAACAAAAATGAATTACTTCTTTTTTATGGCACTCTTCATAGCATAAAGCTTGTAGCAAGTGTTCTTTCCAACAACATCATTTTAATAAAGTTCTTATAAAATACTTTATGAACACAAATTCAACATAATGGATAGAAAAATTGCAAAAAACTAAGATTACATTCCACAAATACAATGGGAAAAAGGAGACATAATACAAACCGGGTGGTTTTCACTCTACGCTTACACCACTTTAGCCACTAAGCACTCCATTGGCCATATAGCCCTATGCCTTTACTTGTAACCAAGAGGCATGCTCTTAAAGTTGTGTATCTTTACATTTAATTCCTCAATTTGTTGCCTTTGCAAATCTACTTCCTTCAACAATTCATGATTGTCATTCTCCAAACTTTGAACCATTTGTTTTGCCTTTTGCTTGCTAGTTATATGCTTCTGGATGCCGTTTTGAGTGTTTGAAAGCTATGTGTGAAGAGATGTAGAAAACGATTCCTGCTCTACTATCTTTTGTTTGTAAAAATTGTGAAGAATACCTTGAATATCTTCATATTTTTCTTGCAAGAGAGGTAGTTCTCATCTTGAGAACTAGGCTTGGACATCCTTTCCACTAATGTGTTCACAATAACTAACCATCTCCAACATATTGAATCAAGCTTGGCTAATTGTGAAATGTGGTAGTCACACAAGTAAAAGGATCCACTAGATAGAGTACACCATTACTCCAAAGGGCGATGTACTTGCATCTTGCCTCTTGTCTGGCTCGATGTCTCTCCATCCATGCACTTGTTGCCATTGCACTGATGAATTATGGCATACTCAGGTGCAACCTTCATGCGCAGGTTCCATATGCACTTCATGTTGGTGATATCTTGCAATGGAGCCATGATATGTTGAAATTTACAAAATACCAATAAGGTTAGAGGAAAATGGATTTGGGAATGAAGATGGTTTGGATGAATGGATGTGGGGTTAAAGATTGGTTTAGGGATAAAGACTATGTTTGTTGAATGGATATGGGTTAGGGAAAGGTTTGGTAGTGTTTCTACTCAATTTGGCAAATGAAAATTGGTTTAGCTCAATAGGTATGGAGTTTTGAGAGAAAAATGGATTTGGGGGTTGAAAATTGGTTTGGGTCAATAGGTATGGGTGTGGGAAAAGCTTAGCATTTCCAAGTTGTTTTGACCTTTTTCAAAAAGAATCAAATTTTGGGTGGTGGCATACACTGGACACTTTTTGGGGATGAGGACCCTCCAGGAGGGACTTTAAGAGAGGCATGTCTTGGGAAATGTGGACTTGCACTTTTTGGGAGACAGTGGCCCACCCCCATGCCTAGGGAAGTGCACTTTGTAAGAGCCTTGGAGCCCATCCTAGGCTTGCTTAGTCCTTTATCCATTCTCCTAATCCATTCCTTAGAAGGTCCTTTTTTACCCCAAATCTCCCCTAATGATTCTTTTTTGGAAATAGATAAAACATCTATGAAGAAACTTTTCAAAGTACAAATATAAATGCAAGTATTTCCACTATGATGGAAGACTCCCACATTAAAACAAATCAAGATATGAATTGAGCCTTGAGCTCAAATGCATCCACCACAAGAAATTGAGATCCTACATTAGAATCTTTGATGAAGTCACAATGATTTTGGTGCAATGAATTTAACATGCTCATACTGTTGTGCAAATTTTTGGCAAGGGGAGAAGAATACCCAATGGCCAATGAATATGTATTTTAGAAATCTTTTTTGTTTTCATTGATGAGTAAACTTTCTTGGACTACAAAGGGGGTCCATTCCCATTGTGGACACTATTGTGTGGTGCTGATAGAAAATGCTATGAAATTAGAACTCTAATTTGAGATTATAATAATAGTTTAGATTTCTTATCATTGGGAGTCAAGATTGATGAGAGATTTTGTGGAAATGGAGGTTTGTGCACTTTTAAGATACATGGATCAAAGTATCATCAGGTTGGATGGTTGATTCCATCCATAGATAGAAATGAACACCTAGGAATGCATTTTAGTTTAATGATGAGTACATTTGTGCTATGAACAGTTATTCATAAATTGGTATGGAAAGAATACCGTTGTTCTTGCTAACTGATTCCCTTTTTCTGTGGACCAGGCTAAATATTGTTGGATCAAGACATACATAACTTTAATGACCAGATTTCTTAGTTATAGGTTGAGCTAGAAGAGCACATCAGAGATGTTGGGAGCTGTACCCCAACTCCAGCCATGACTTGCAATCCCAGATCATACCTTTTCTTTTTCTTGTTAAGGATGAACTTGAAAATTGACTGTTGTACACTAAGCCTATCTCTTTCTATCCAAGAGATGAAAGAAACCTTTTTTGTCACCAAATGGAGCAGAGGTTGTTATCAATGCACTACTAATCAAATCAGTGAATCTGAGTTTTGTTTTCTCTCCTCTGCGTAGGGGATTTTTTGTCTTCATACTAGATATTCCTCTTTAGAGGAGAGCATTTTGTTCAGTTGGGACTTCATTGTACAAATCATATGATTATAATGTAATCATATGTTTCTTTGCCAAAAAAAAACATCCATCATTGGTTCCAAACCCATGATTTGCACGTGTATATCTATGATATAAGCATGAATTGCAAAATAAAAGGTCCTCGATGACATCATTGAACCCTATGATAGCATTACAATGCATGATAAGTGAATCCATATGTTCATGTCCTTTGCCAAGTGAGAGATGTTTTGGAACAAGAGCTAAATGAATCCTTGCAACTCGTATGTTTTGCAAAAGGGGGAACCATCAACATAGCCTTCCAACAAGTAGTGAGATAGTTGTTCTTATGGTCTTGGCAACAATGATGGACATATTAACCATCATGATATAGTCCTTCATACATAGGACAATGGTGCGCATCATGTGTCTCTACATGGCCCTCAAAAATGATTCTATATACAACACATAGCCTGAGAAGTTCATGTACAAGAAAAAATGTATCACAAATCCAATTTAATTTTGCAAGGCTACAAGTTTGTAAGGAGAATGGTGAAGTTCTATTGTTAGCAAGAATATTGCTACAATAATATCTTGTCTCAATACATATGCTAGCATTGAACAATGTATATTAAATTGGATCCGTAATAGTTAACATAAACTCAAACCTGAAATGTATAGGGGATTACAAGACATGGTCTCAAGAGCAGATCGTAGTCTTTCTATCCTTGGGATCATTCTAGGGCAGCAGATTGTGTTGCCTTCTTCTTTTGCTGGCTGTCCAAGACAAATGCATCAATTATATTAAGATGTCATGGAAATAGTTAGATATCCTTAGTAAAATGGATTTATATATCACAGTCACTTGCAATCCACAATGGCTAAAGTGGGAATTGGTCTTTAGGAATGACTAATGACTATCTTGATCTACTAGCACGTGTTTTTAATCTCAAACACAAAGCTCTCATGAATGACCTTGTAAAGAATGACCTCTTTGGTCATGTGAAAGGTTATGTGTGTATGTGATAGAGTTCCAAAAAGTTGGGTTGCCAAATTCTCATATCTTTCTAAATTTTTAAAGGAGAAAAAACTCAAGAATGTAAGAAAAAAGTGGTTTGTGCAAAAACTCCCTGCCCATATAAACACCCCTTTCTATATGAGGCTATTTTAAAGATTTTGATCCATGGACCTTGTGGATCATTTAATCCAAATTCCATGTGGATGGAAAATGAAAAATGTTCAACATGGTTATCCTTCTTGATTATAATGGATACCAAGGATTTAAAAATTATTATTTTTTAAAATATAATACATACTTTTCAATTTAAAAACATGTCTTCACGTTCTAAGCACAAAATTTGTGTTTTTTTCAATCGGTTAAAGGTGACCTATTGACCAGCTAGATACCGCTTTGTATACACAAATGCCATGTGGTATATCGCTAACTTACCATGTAGTATACACAAATTCCATGTGGTATATGTAAGAAAACAATACAACGTCTGTGCTCAACAGATAACAGGATCTCGTATGCAAGAGAGAAAAGCAAATAGTATGGAGAATCAAAATTTTGATATCTGTAAAACTTATACAATAGATGGCGCTGCCTCCCAGCCGTGCACTCCTGTGTGAGAAGCTTTGATGGCGTGCTGGAAACAGTAGAGGACGGAGGCTGGATGCTAAGGAATCAGGGTTGCTGTACCCAGTGATGATAATGGGCTCCACGGGCTTGCTCTTATATAGCCACCAGTCGTATTCGGTTAGACCCAATTGGGTGACCGACCCAATCCGCCCAAAACGGCCGACTAGGGGTTGGTTCTGAAATAGGCCACCGACCACATGATAGAACCGTGGCGCAAAATAGAGCCATCCGAGATCATCTGGGGCTCCAAAGGGGCCCCACAACCCGAGAGTGGGCTGCCTTGGGAAATGCTCCATCTACCCTCAGTGCGGTTAGTCATGGGATGCCTTCCCACACTTGCATGTAGCCTAGTTGGCAGTGTGCCAACTCTATCTGAAGCCGTCCAGCCATCAGGCCACACATGGCCCCCATCTGGTGTCCAAACCAGGACCTATCAGATAACCGAGCTACTCAAATGCCTTCTCCTCATATAGGGGGCTTACAAGTAGAGTTAGTTGGTTCCCGCGTAGTTACATGAGAGTGGAGCATTGATATCTAACAGTATATCTCTGAACTTACCACGCGGTAAATAAAAATATGGCACGGTATTAGGAACACCATATGGTATACTAATATACCGCATGGGAAATTTTAGGGTACCATGTGTCACAACTAGGGCCATTGAGATTTTAGGGAACCACAATGAATGCAACCAAGCCCGTTGAGATACCGCACAATAACTCGAGGTACCGTGCAATATCTCTATGATAGGTTATAAAAAGGTCGTCTTCCCACATTCTTTGTAAAAATACCACTCACATTGTCGCTTTCGGAGTTATGGGTATTCCATCTTCTTGCTCTTTTGGTGAGTTTTTATCTTTTGTTACTCCGTGCTTTCTTTTCAGTTTACCAACACACTGTTCCACATAGCCAGCCAATATATCAACATTTTTGTGAGATAAAAGGGATTATGATTCTCCTCGAGATCAAAAATCTCAGGACAAATGCATACATCAAGGTCATTCACGATGGACTTATACCACATGTCATCTCGCAGTGTGTTGTCAAGGTTGAATTCAATATAAAACCAGGAACCCCAGGCACATCCCCAAACTAAAATGGTGCCTTTGTGCATTCCTTCTCCTGCATTGATTAGGAAACACCTGTCGCATTGATATTTTCCATACTGCGGTAGGTGCAACTGCTCCAAAGAATTAAGATAAATATGGAAATTGTGGTAGGTGCAAGTGCTCCAAAGAATTAAGCTAAATATATTTGAACATGCCTTAAGGAAGCATTCAACATCCTCTTGCACCATGACAACCTCATTTGGTTTATCTTGTAGCAATTTGAAATTTCGAGGATGCTCAATATTGGGGTAGCCTCTCCCCCTATATATCATGTATCTTTCTAGCAATACTCCATTCATGTCCAAAACCAATAATTTTGTTTTTATACCCTTAGGAAATGTATTGTTTATGGCATAAGCCTTATTGGCTCTTCATGATGGATTACATGCCATTTAGGCTTTTAAGCTTCAAATTTAATATAAATAATACTATTATTATAATCATTGCTAGCCAAAGTCATTGGTGGTAGTGGCCATCACTAGTTGCGATCGTTGCACAAGAAATTGGTGCATAAGGAAACACATTTTCCTTGGTTTTAGGATTAACTGCAAGCAGTACTAAAATAGTTCCAAGAACTAGCACAGTTGCTGCGATTAAATACATTTTCCTTGGTTTAGGATTAACTTTTAACCACTTGTTTTAAACTTGATCGAATCAATTGTGGGACTCCAATGCAAGTCTCACACCACCCAACCAATTATTGTAAATACATTAATTAGTAGTAGCTATGGCCACCTCCAAGAACCAACGTGGTGGTTGCACCACCAAGCCAACATTAGTGTTGTGGTTGCGAATCTAGATCAATGTGGGAGAGCTATGCATAGATGATAGGTGACGAGAAATGAGTAGATGAAAAATGGCGAGCAATGGATAGATGACAGGACAGATTATGGATAGTATAATGTACAAAGATGCAACATGGAGACTTTGCGAAGGAGGATAGAACTACTCATGTAGTGACATGTGTTGAGTTCTTCATTGTGCAGAACATCAAGTTTTGATAGATTTTGTCTCATTATTACACCCATAAGGTACTAGTAAGGCAATCATTATGCAGGAAAATTTCTTAACGAGAGTGCGACTCTGCCCCAAATTCAAATTATCATCCACCAGTGCATCATGTCGAGGCCCCAAAATTGCCTCAAAAATAGTTTTGTGATTGGCTACATGCTATCATGTAGCATTGACTCTAATGTCCTTGGTAAGGGTATGGACTACCCTCCTTCAATTGTGTTTTTACATAAAAGAATGGACTTTGATGCAAGGTGTGGACTACGCCCCTCTAATAGTCTATGTGAATAAGATAATGGACTTTAGTCAAGGGTGTGGATTACCCCCCTAAGATAGTGGCACTTGCTAGAGGATGCGGATTAACCTATATGATGTTGGCACTCGCTAAAGGATGTGGATTACCCCCCTATTATGGCATTTGCCTCTTAATCAATTATTTTATGGTTTTTTTGGGATGCACAAATAAAGGGATCAATACATTTTTACATAATTACATGTACTTATTGCTTGATTTAGTAACGTGAAGATATTATTCATGGAATGATGCATGCAACGACAGTAAAACCTTCCTAGTCTAAAATGAGAAACATATAATTTACCACCAATAGTAAAGATAATACTTCCTTAAAAGGTAAATCTACCATCGATAAATAGATATTTATTATGGTAGTGCTGACCACTATTATAGATAAATTGGATAACATTGCACACAAATGAGAACTATCCACCTAGTACAATCCTCACCGAATGCAGGGTAATCAGTGATTAGAGGTGATCATGATTTACTTCAACTGTTACAACCATGGAAGGAGTACAGTACAAGCTCAAGGAGTTTGAGCCCCAAATACCCCAAGGCCAAATATTGCACGTAGCATGCACAAATCGTATGTTCCAGCTACCAGGTTATATTTTCTAGCTACAAGCTACGGTGGTTAAGTGTCTCGCAAGAGGTAAGCCTTGCCACTCCAGGTTTTGAGCCTCATACATGGGATTTGAACCACAAATGGCTTAAGGCTTGAGGGCGCTCAGGGAGTTTGAGCCACAAATAGCCTAAGCCTTGGAGGCATGAGGCTAATGCAAGCACTATTTGGGAGCCAGTGAGGAACACCTCCTAATGCCGGGTTCGCTCTTATATGGTTAACTCAAGTGCTATTTCTGCTATTAGGGAGAGATGGAAAGGATAGCAATATGCCTTGGCACCCTATGGGCCCAAGAGGCTTTTATTGTAAAGAGAGGGAGAGTGCTAAAACAAAAAGGGTTGGCCCTCCCTTCAAAAGGTGACATGTATAAAAGGCCAAAGTGTTGACTTTGGTCTTCATTATTGTTTGCACAAGTTTGAATACAAGCCCCCTCTTCTCTTCCAAGAGTGTTTTGGATGTTCTCTTGTTTCCATTGTAGTGCCCTTGTGCTTGCCACTCCATCCCCCTTCACTCCTCTTCCCTCTGCCTTTCTCCTTCTCCTTCTCCTTCTCCTTCTCCTTCTCCTTTCCTTCTCACCTCTCCCCCTTTCCTCTTTCTCTTGTGGAAACACATTGCAACAATGCAGAGGCCGTTTGAGTGACACTTGTGGATGGCTTATGCCTTGCATTTCTCTCACAAGGAGTAGCTTGGAGTGGAGCTCCATCAACATCTCTTCAACATCCCCACCACGACATGTAAGTCACCATCGAGACCTGCACATTTTTGGCACCACTACTGGGGAATGGAGGTATGCTTTTGCATTGCACTTGTCTTCCTTCATTATCTACCCATTGCACAAGGCTCCAAGTTTAACTTGGAGCTTTGTTAGTGGAGTTGTAGGAGAAGAAAGAGTGAAGAAGAGAGGTTAGGTGGGGAAACCACGATACCTCCCAATGTCAAATTTTGAGGTCCCTTCCCTAACCCATGTAGCAAAGACCCACATTAGCCCTAATGGCTCCGCCTAACCCCTTGAACACACAGAGTGGTCCTTTGGCTAGTTCAAGCCAGTACATAGCTCAGCCAACTCCATTACCACCACCCATATTGGTCTTGCAATCTCCACTACCTCGTATAGTGCCGGTCAATCAAGTGCTAGTAGAGGAAGTGCCCAATGATTGGGAGGAGATGGATCCAGATCATGAACCTCATGATTACTACCCCTATGAGGAAGGAAGCGGCACCCTAGGCTACTACCTCCTGCCAAAGGACCAACAGGTTTCCATGGTCCAAACCACTCCCGTAAACTCAAGGGCAAGGGACCTAAACTCAGTCACCCGAAGGGCCCCGCCGTTCCAATGTTACACCTACCAGGGCCCCCACAGAGCAAGTGAATGCCCCTACCGAGGTACTTCAAACCCTCCGGTTTCCTACTTCAAGTGCCAAGGGCCACATTTCTTGAAGGATTGTCCCTATAGGACTATCCGTACCCCCGCTGCTCCACCCACAACCAACCCCACACCCTTTTTGTGGGGTGTGGGATTGAGAATCTATTGTAGGACTATCCCATGAGAAGACCGAAGACCAAAGACCACAATCATCCCACCAAAGAGCACCAACCTAAATTTTCTTAGCATTGAACAAGGCCAAGTGGTCACAGTGCCCGTAAAAGTTATCACAAGGATGCAAGCTAAGGCATTAGGCAAGGCAATGAGGAAACTGGCAAGGAAAGATTAAGGGTCCATCAGGCCCCAAGATCCCTCAACATCCCCTGGCCCGGTCCATGAAGGACATAAGGGAAGGTGATGGGTCTGATCAAGTGCTTATCTAGGACGATTTCGATAAGGAGACAGCCACTCTCGCCACCTCCTCTACTTTCAAATGTGCTTCCACCTAGGGTGACCTTGAGGTACCTCCAAGTCCAGAGGTAAACAAGCCAGTGTAGACCCAAGGCCTAGCACCATTGCCCTCCTATAAGGAGACCTATCATGACCCGGTCCTAGAAAAGCAATACGTAATAGATGCTCAAAACTTGGTACGGGACTACCAAGAGAAGTTCGAGCATCGACTCAAAGCAAGCAGAGGGCCAGATACTATCCATTTAGCCCACCTAATGGGCCACTGAGGGGAGAAATTGCTCAAGGTGCTGAAAAAGGTGGAGGAAGAGGAACATTTCAACTTCAATCAGTTAGAAGCTCTAGATCTGATGTAGAAAATGTTCCAAGAAGACCCAGTGCTGCAAAACCTACAGGAGGAAGGAGAACTTTATGTAAGAACCTGTTATCCATGGAAGGAGAGTCTTCACAAGAACCCTTTGATAGTGTCGGGTTGGCTTCCTTCCTATCGACAGAGGTAAAAATTCTAATCACCTCCCTGATAAGAGGAAATCCCTGTGAAGAGAGTGGGAGGGAAGTAAGGAGTCTCACTTGTGGCTTTCTCACATACACAATGGGGGAATACACACAAAGGTGGAGGCTGAAAATAGTTTTCCTCTTCTTAGTTGCGAAAGCCAAAAGAACTCTCTCTAAGTACAAAAGGAATAGGTGAACCCTATATGTGGGTCTCAAACCAAACTCAGCTAACCTAGGTGGCATACTAACTGAGCCACTAACTAGAGTACATAAAGATAGCTATCATCTAGCTATTATTCATGGGCAGTGTACCAACCGCATCTACAACTAACAAGTCCGTGACATAAATGCACAATAGTCACCCTGGCATATCACGAGTGGAGCTCGATATCTCCACACTCCCCCTCGAGCTCAATCCCAATTCTTGCACACCAAGCAGGTCTCTAAACTTGAGTAGCTTCTCTACACCCAATGCCTTCATGAATATGTCAACTACCTGATCCTCTATGCTGACATAAACTAGATCAATAAAACCTACTAGAACCTTCTCCCGCACATAGTAATAATGCACCTCAATGTGCTTTGTTCTATCATGATAGACTGGGTTATTTGCCAGGTGTGTACTGCTCATGTTGTCACAATAAATGACAACTGGCCCATCTGTAGACTGATGCATATCATAAAGTAGCTTACGCAACCAAGCTACCTCACATGCAGCCATTGCTACACCCCTGTACTCAGCCTCTATGCTCGACAAGGCAACTGTAGGTTGTTTCTTACTGCTCCAAGTGACTGCAACACTCCCAAAAGAGAACACATATCCACTGGTAGATCATCTATCATAAATACTACTAGCCCAATCAGCATCAGTGTATCCATGTAACTGTATCTGAACCCCAGTCTCATAAAATAGTCCAGTGTGGACTTCACATACCTCAGTATGCGTCTAGCTGCATCCAAATGCAGTTTTCTTGGAGCTTGCATAAACTGACTTACCAACCCAACACCATAGCTCAAATCTGGCCTTATAATAGTCATATAAATCAAACTTCCTACTATGCATCTATACATAGTAGTGTCTTCCAGAAGCTCACCTGCATTTGCGCTCAACTTCACTTTCTGCTCCAAAGGAACTGAAATAGGCTTATAGCTTGTCATCCCATATTTGGACAGCGTATCCAATCCATACTGCCGCTACAAGAGCCATATCCCACTTGTGGATCTAATCGCCTCAATTCCCAAGAAATAACGTAGCTCTCCCAAATCCTTCATCTCAAACTTCTACTTCAATAGCATTTTCACATGAAGGATATCTTCATCACTATCACCTGTGATGATCAAATTTTCAACATAAATGACAAGCAACATAATGCCTTTCTCTGTTTTTTACACATAAAGTGAGAAATCTGCCTTGGAAATCTGAAAGCCAATAGTGACAAGATATTGTCCTATCTTGTCAGACCATGCTCTCGATGCTTGCTTCAAGCCATAGAAGGCTTTCTTCAACCTGCAAACAAACTTAGGATGAACAGCATGCACATAACCTAGTGGCTGCTCCATATAGACCTCTTCTTGCAAATCACCATGCAAGAAGGCATTCTTTACATCCATCTGATGTAAAGACCATCCCTTTGATGCAACCATAGCAATGACATCCTTGTAACTGGGCTGAATGTTTCTTCATAATCAATGCCATATGTCTGTGCATACCCCTTTACAACTATTCTTGCCTTGTATCTATTCACATAACCATCTACATTGTGCTTCACCTTATAAACTTACTTGCAGCCAATTGCATTCTTGTCTTTAGGCAAAGGCACCAATTCCCATGTAGCATTTGCTTCCAAGGCATCCATTTCTTCTTCCATGGCTTTCTCCAATTTTTCTTTTCCCATGTCTTGCTCAAAAGAAGTGGGTTCAAGTTCATGTATCACTTTGACCATATAGGCATAAAGAATGGCTGTAAATCCATCATATTTCAGCCAATCCATAGGATACTTAACTCTAGTAGACCTGTGCAAAATAGGCTCACTACCAGGTGCTCTCAAAACATCCCTGGTCTTCCTTACTCCACGTGTAACAATAGAAGGAATAACCAACTCATCATCAAGGCTCTATTCTGAGCCACTGGATTCACCATCCACATAAGAGTGACCTGCATTCACATCAACCATGGGCTGATCTACTTTCTCTTTTCCTTTTTGTGATACTTGCATACCACTATCTGCATTTCTTTGAGGAGATCCTCCTGATCTCAATTTGCCTGTCCATGGTGAAGTATGTGAACCACTGCTAGAGGACACTATAGGTCCACTAATATTTTGTGATTGCTGCTGTGAATTCTATGCAGCATTACCATTTTGTGCAACTACATCATCAATCACATTTACTAGTTTATACCAGCTGCTCATCTCATAAAAAACAACATCTCTGCTCACTATAAACTTACGAGTAGAAAGGTTATAGCATCTATACCCTTTCTGTTGTAGAGAATAACGAATAAAGATGCACTTCTCAACTTTTGGATCCAACTTGGATCTCAACTCATCTGGCACATGAACATAGGCAATGCAACCAAAAATTTTCAAATGAGAAATATCTGGTTTCCTACCAGTATACCTCTCCTCTGGTGTCATGCCATGTATTGCTGCAGTGGGAGTCCTGTTCATTATGTAGACTGTTGTAGTAACTGCTTCAGCCCAATAATAATCTGGCAGGTCTTCTTTGTTGATCATGGCATGAGATACCTCTCCAATATGCCTGTTTTTCCTTTTTGCAAGTCCATTTTGCTGTGGGGTATGACTGCATGAATATTGTTGCTTTATGCCATGCTCCTATAGGGACCTTGCAAACTCATTTGAGAGGTACTCTCCCCCTCCATTTGATCTTAGGCATTTTATTTCCAGGCCTGTTTCTTTTTCAACCATAGCTTTAAAAGCTTTAAAAGCTTTGAAATGCCCAAACACCTCACTTTTCTTTTTCATAAAATACACCCAAACTTTTTAGCTGTAGTCATCAATAAAAGTGACAAAATAATGACAGCCTCCAATAGATGCAGCTTTAGTAGTCCACACTTCAGAGTGGATTAATTCCAATGGCCTCTTACTCTCTTGAACATGTCTAGGAAATGGTTTCCTTGCCTATTTTCCAAATTGACAGGCTTCACATACCTTATGCATTTCTACAACCTTGAACTTAGGCAATCCTACAACAATATTTTGGGCTTGCATTAATTTAAGTCATTGGACATTAACATGACCAATGCATTTATGCCTGATATCAATATCTACAACTACACAGGTCCCATGTGGAAACATTGTTGGATTCAATTTAGGCATGTCCACATCCAACGTAAACATTTTGACCTTCTTCTTCCCTTTTGCTATCAAGCGACCTTTATTTTTCATATCCTCAATGAAGCATCCATGAGGATTAAATCTGACCTACAAGCTCTGCTCAACCATTTGACCAACATAAACCAGGTTCTTGGTGATATTCAGGACATGAAATACATCAAACAGGTATTTCTTTTTTCCATCCTGCATAGACAAAGAAATTTTACCAATCTGCACAATAGGATGTGCAGTATCATCACCAATCTCCACAAATACTGGTCTTTCCATTTTCCTTGCATCCTGCATCCATTCTGCATGACTTGTCATGTGGTTTGATGCACCTAAGTCAACATACCACACATCATTGCTTTCTTCTGCACTTGTCACAGAATTGGTCATGTGCTGCACCATAAACAGATGCTCATTTCTGTCATCGCCCTGTCTACTAGAGGATGCATAATTGCCTTGCTGCAATTTTCTAGTCATGATGTCATTCTACTTTTTATAGTAGTCTTTAACCATATGACCCATTTTACCATAGTAGTAGCATTCAACATTGCTATTTGCATTTTGGCCTCTCTACCATCCACCACGACCTCTTTGGCTCCCCCTGCCTCTAAAGTTACCACATCCTCCTCCATAGGACTGGTTTTCTTGAATTTGGTGCATATTCTGATTTTTGCCACGGCCTCCGGAAATGCCTCTGCTGGAGAATTACCAGAATTCGAGCGACTGCATTCGAGCGAGGTGATGGTTCGAGTGAGGAATTTCATAACTTTTGGCATTCTAGTGTGATGTTTTATGTTCAAAAAGGAGCATTCATTGCTTACTTTTAGAGTTGTTGTCCTACCCATGATATTGTGAGTAATCAATTGTCTTATAGACAAACAACAATTTCTGAAAATGTTTGGCAATGTTTTTCAAGGGTCAACGAAGGAGGGGTGGAAGAAAGGGTAAAAGTATGTGTTTTTCTTGTGCAATTTCCATTTTCAAGGCAAAAAATAATGGGAGGAGGAGCCTCCCTAGATATCACGACCTCTTGGGAGGCTCCTATTGCCAATTTTATTTGGGCCATAACTTGGTCAATTGGACTCCAAATATGGTCATGTTTGTAGTCAAAACGATCAAAATGATATGAATGAATTGTTAGAATCCAAGAGCATGTCCCTAGTGTGCCCCCCGCCAAGACTGCTAGCACCTCACGGAAGTGCACAACCTTCATGGCCACTACGGAGGCTCTGGCATGTGTGTATGGCAGGTCCCCACCCCTGCCATAAGGCACCCTTGCCTAGCCAGCCCTCCAACCTCCACAAAAGGCAAGCTTGGGGGAATTGAAGATAGGAGGGGTAACTTGGACTATTTATGTCCCTTCATCTTCCACACACCTTTGTATGTGGGATAATTCAACCCTTTCTCCTTCTTCTTATCCCCTTTGTCCATGAGAGATTTGCACCTCCAACGCCCCCCTCCAATCGATCATGGAGAGAGGTGGCAGACCCGGGCTCTGATACCATGTTAGAATCCAAGAGCATGTGCCTAGCGTGCCCCCCGCCAAGACCACTAGCACCTCACGGAAGTGCACAACCTTCATGGCCACTACGGAGGCTCTGGCATGTGTGTATGGCAGGTCCCCACCCCTGCCATAAGGCACCCTTGCCTAGCCAGCCCTCCAACCTCCATAAAAGGCAAGCTTGGGGGAATTGAAGATAGGAGGGGTAACTTGGACTATTTATGTCCCTTCATCTTCCACACACCTTTGTATGTGGGATAATTCAACCCTTTCTCCTTCTTCTTATCCCCTTTGTCCATGAGAGATTTGCACCTCCAACATGAATACATTTATCATGTTAAATTGTCAAAATCCTCGATCTTTAAAAAGTTTATACTTATCTTTGTTTCATGAGAGTCAGACCTTATCAAACTCTATATTTAATTATGACCATGGATTTTTCTCATATAGAGTCTGGGTCCTTGGTTTCCTCCCTCCATCCTAGAGGTGTATACATGGTCAAGGACATATGAAGGTGATCCATATTTAGTTAGCATTATCATGGTCATAAGGTGATCAATAATTTATTAGTTCCATAGTTTAAACATTTTATTCATGTGATCATTTTGTGTACAAAATGGATCAAATCATGTTGGTAGCATAAAAACCGATGAGCTATAAATAGTTATTTGTGAGAGATTTTGCTAGGAGGAGCTTCTATATCATCGGTGGGACTATTTTTGCCATGTATGTAACTCCATAAAATAAAGAAACCTATTCAACTCACGTGCTACCTTACATGATTTTGAGTGATTGCCTTGAGATGTAGACATTGCAATATTTTTCCTTCTGTATCTATTGAATGATTGCTAACTTGCATGTATTTATTATTTATCGAAGAATAGGTTTTCTGTTTGTATGTTGCCAAGAATTTTCCCTTTGGTATTCATTGAATGATTGCTGACTTGCATGGATTTATGAGTTATCCACCAATAGTAAGTTTAATCTTTGTAAGTTGCCAAGAATCATACAAAAAATAATTTAAAACAATCTGTAATAGTGTCATGTACATTCAACCATTTTTACTAAAAATTTATTGCTCCAAGTTTAGACAAAGTTCCTCATAAGTTTCGCTCGAACTTTGGGCTCACGCGAATGCAGTCACTCGATGTTTTGACTTACCCGTCCTACTCTACCTCTGCCTCTACCTCTTCTAGCATTTGAGTAGAAGACAGTTTCTTTTGAAGTTCCCCTTGAAGATGCACCACCATTTCTCTACTCTTCAGAAATTAGAAGAGCAATCAACTCCTCAAAATCAGGAAATTTTCCATGGACGGCTATGGATGTCTGAAATTGTGCATAAACCTTTCCTAGACCATTCAAGATATAGAAACTAAATCATCATCTTCCACTAGCAACCCAATAGAAGCAAGTGCATCTGCAATCTTCTTCACCTTCATGTGGTAGTCATTGATGCTCATATTTTCTCTGTGCACATTATGCAACTCCTGCTTGAGCTGCATTTTCTTGGCTTGTGTATTTGTGTTGTACATTTTTGTCAAAGTATCCCACGCCTCCTTCGGCATGCTTGCATCCTAAATATGCGCAATCATAGAATCTAAAATACTGATAGACAGCCAGTACATAACTTCTCTAGCTCTCTCATGCCAGCCTTTAAATGCTTGCAACTCATGTTGATTGGGAACATTAGGAATAACTGGTTCTTGTTTAGCTCGAGTAATGAACTCCCAATAGCCTTTTCCCTTAAGGAAATTTGTCATTCTAAACTTCCATGCTTGGAAGTTGTTCTTGTCAAGCTTTTCAGTGACTATTTGTGAAAGAGCATCAGACGACATTACAGAACACTGCAAAAATATTCTGTCACTACAAAAAACATAACTTCTGCCTCACAAGGGCAAATCTACAAAACCGACGAAAGTGGTATTTGACCACACAGTCACTTCCTAGTGACGAGTTTGCATCAATAGGTAATAATAATGATTCTATCACTCCCAGTATCTCTGTGCACAAGTGTATGATGAAATTTTTGCTGCAACTTTTCATCGACCTGCAGAACAGTGGTCACACATCAAAAACAAGGCACTTTTCTGAGTGCTTGCGAAAAATTTCCGCCACCAAAATGAGCCCCGAAATGGCCTCGAATCAAAAAAATAATGTCACCAAGGGCATCACCTTTCCCGCAACATATACTGCCCACCGCAAAGGGCATCCCAATCTGAGACAGTGCACTCTTGCACTTTTCGGTTGTGCTACCTGTAGAGATTTGCCCCCAAACTTGAAAAAGGAAAGCAACAGTGATCCTCTTAGCAAGGCACTGCGAAGTTTCTTAAGCTCCTTGCCATGAACCGAGCTCTAATACCATGTGAAGAGAGTGGAAGAGAAGGACTCTCACTTGCGGCTTTCTCACACACACAATGGGGGAATACACACAAAGGTGGAGGCTGAAAACAGTTTTCCTCTGCTTAGTTGTGAAAGCCAAAAGAACTCTCTCTAAGTACAGAAGGAATAGGTGAACCCTATCTGTGGGTCTCAAACCAAACTCAACTAGCCTAGGTGGCATACTAACTGAGCCACTAGCTAGAGTACATAAAGATAGCTACCATCCAGCTATTATTTATGGGCAGTGTACCAACCGCATCTGTAGCTAACAAGTCGGTGACATAAATGCACAATGGTCACCCTGGCATATTACGAGTGGAGCTCGATATCTCAACAATCCCATCCTATGGTGTGATCTATCCAATCGGATGAACAGACTGCTCTTGCCCCAGGCCCTACCAACCCTAAGCCCAACCAATCATCGTCCGATAAGTGGCATAACCTACCAAGGTTCCCATCAACAAGCTAGGCCAGTACTTTGAGGGTGATGACATGAACGCCGCTATCCACATGATCTATCAACACCAAAAGGTTGATGCCATCCTGGATGGAGGAGCAAAGTTCATCGATGGTGGAACTACCGAGCCCTTAGGAGTGCTTACTGGCATAAACATTAAGGTATTTGGATTCATGTACCCTATTAGGTTTGCAGTCATGGACTTCACTCGATAGGTGGGATATGAAGCTATCCTAGGCAAGGCCTTCTTACGAATGTCTGGGCTCATGCATGACTAGCGTACTAATAAGAGAAAATCATGTGAATGGACTTGCACACATACAAGGCCCACCCATTATCGGAACACCTTTTTCCCACAGAATTTGACATCACTGCCCGAGCCACCTCCATGAGGCTATTCCAACCCTATGACAGGGAAGAGGATGAAAAGAAGTCTAATGAGTTTTGGTATGCACCTCTTCTTGAGCCAGAATTCTCTCAAAATTGAATGCACATCTTAGCCAATATAGATGTTCGAGAGAGAATAGGGTTCCAGATCACCACCCCAGAGCTCGAGGGTCTGACCCCGGTGGTTCCCCTAAGAATGTTTAACATGCTCAAATGCTCAAAGCCCAATAAGCAAGGGAACTGTAAGGGTAAAATATGATCTCCACTGGATATCATACATGGGTTCCACGATTGCTCACCATGAGTTCTCCTCCAATTGGGGAGCCAGGGTGAGTTAGATAACCTCCCCCGTCGGCTCTATAAGTGCAATGGAAGAGCTCCCTTTAGGTTCGAAACTCCCTGTATCCAAAATCTCGGCTAAGGCCAAAAGGACCATTGCTTCGATAGAAATAAAGGAGGTGGCTGAAGAAAAAGAGGAGCTACAATAGGTACCATCCCATTACAAGGCCTACATAATTCAAGATCGCAAGATATTATACCAATAGTTCAAGAGGTCTTGGGAAGATGGGTGATCCCAAGGGTACGATGGGCCAGCCCCGGTCAAGGAGTTAAACCTAGCCCCGGAAGGGAAGGACCCCCAACCCATATTTGTTGTCGTCGATGATCTCACCCCCAATGAGGAGAACACTTTAATAGATCTCCTACAAGAGTACAAAGACCGCATGGCCTGGAAGTACACTGACATGAAAGGGGTGCCTTCAACACACAATCCCTATGCTAGATGATGCTAGGCTAGTACATCAATGCCCCTACCCTATGAATCCGAAATACGCACTCATAGTGAGGGAGGAAATCCAGAAACTCATAGATGTAGGATTCATATATGAGATTGATCATACAGACTCGGTATCACCCATCATGATAGTCCTAAAGAAAAATGGAAAAATTAGAGTATGCATTGACTTGAAAAAGGTTAATGCTACCACTAGACATGACCACTACCCCTTGCCATTCACGAAACATGTTTTGGAAAGGGTAGCCAAAAAGGAAGCCTATAGCTTCCTAGATGGGTTTTTGGGTTACAACCAAGTGTCTACCTATAAGACCAACCTAAAACGGCCTTCACAACTAGATGGGGTGTGTATGCAGCTAGGGTGATGATATTTGGATTAACCAATGCCCCTACCACCTTCCAATGGATGATGATAATGATATTCAAAGAATATCTGAGAGACTTTGTGGAAGTCTTCTTCGATGACATCTGTCTGAACTCGACATGGGGTGACCACCTTAGGTACCTCAGACTCATCCTTGAGAAGTGCTACTTATACCATATATCCTTGAACCCTCTTAAGTGCCAATTCTAGATCAAACATAATGTCATTCTTGGCTACATAGTGTCCCAAAATGGAATCTCTATGGACCACAATAAAATCAAACTCATCTTGGAGTTACCACCCCCCACCAACGCCAAGGGAGTCCAATGATTTAGTGGCCACACAGGCTATTATACGAGAGGTTCATCTTGTTCTACGGGAACATAGCCCACCCATTATACAAACTGCTAGTATCCTTTGAGTGGACCAAGGAATGCCAGAAGTCCTTCTAAACCCTCAAACTAGCTCTAGCTATTGCATCGGTGTTGAGATCACCCGATTGGAATCTAATATTCCATGTCCATATCGACTCCTCCAACTTTTCTATCGGGTGTTTGTTAGCCCACAACCAGGAGATCATAACCTAGACTACCCGGTATACTTTGCGAGCTGCCAACTAAACAAGGCTGAGATTAACTACACCACAACCGAGAGGAAAGGTCTAGCCATGGTCTACACCGTCAAGAAGTTCAGGCACTACTGGCTAACAAGTTTGTCTTCTTCATGGACCACCAAGCATTGTTATACTTGGTCAATAAAGCCCTACATGACTGGATGCATCACCAGGTGGATGCTAATCCTTTTGGAGTTTGACTTCATAGTCGTTGTACATAAAGGGAAAACCCATGTCCTGGCCAACCACCTCTCAAGAATCCCAAATGGTGAAGCCCCAACGGGAGTCGAAGATGACCTCCTAGATGCTTCTTTCTTCTTGCTCAACATCATCCTAGAATGGGCCATCAAGATCGGTCACTACCTGGCCAATGGCCTACCCCTTGGCCAAGCCCTTAAGAAGGATAGAGCCCACAAACTCATTAAGGACATAGCGCCATATTAGCTAATAGCAGGACAACTATACCGCAAGGGCAAGGATGGCATATTGCAAAGATGTGTGTGCCAACACGAATACATCGATATGCTGGAGGAAGACCACTTGGGAGTCGTAGTAGGTCAATTTTCCACTTTTGTTATAGCAAATAAGGTGCTCCAAGCTGGCCTTTGGTGGCCAACTCTTTTCGGAGATGCGATCAAATTCATCAAATGGTGCAACCCCTGCCAACGTATCCAAATCCCACACAAGGTGGACATGACGCCCTTGATCGAAATCTTGACCGATCAACCCTTCGAGAAATGGGGCATCGATTTTATTGGACCCATAAGCCCAGTAGCTAAGGGAACCAGGGCTAGATGCATCATCCTGGCCACCGATTACTTCATCAAGTAGGTAGAAGGGAGAGCCACTATGAAGGCTGATGCGAGATACACCACCAAATTCTTTTATGAACAAGGCATCATGTGGTTTGGATGTCCCTTAGAGTTAGTCAACAATTGAGGAACTCATTTCCTCAACAAAACAATAGCAATCTCAACTAGTGAGTTTATGATCATACATAGGAAGTCAATGCCATACTACCCTAGGGCAAATGGCTTGGCTGAGAGCTCCAATAAAAGTTGTTATAAGATCATCACCTATACAGTAGAGGCCTATCGTACTAACTGGGAGCATAAGCTCATAGCAGCATTATGGGCCTACACAACATCCTACAAAGTGGCCATGCACTGTACCCCCTTCAGCCTAGCCTTCAAGGTGGCGATGGTGATGTTAATGGAGTATGTAGTACCTAGCCTCTACCTTATTGTTAAGGAAAGACTTACAGAGAATGCATTAGTAGAATGGCTAGTTGACCTCGAAAGGTTACAAGATACAAGGTTGCGTGCAATCTACTCTCTCTGGGTAGAAAAGGCCCGATGCAAAAAGTTATTTGACCGCAACCTCAAGAACAAGGACCTAGGAAGGGAGATTTAGCACTCCTCTACAATGTCTGCAATACCAAGCTCAAGCTCAAGTACCGAGGTATGGGTCCCTACTGCATGGTCGAGATCACTCCACAAGGGGCATGCCGAATAGCCACCCTTGATTGGACAGAAATGGATGGCGACCTTAATAGGAGCAAATTAAAAAGATACTATGAGCCACTCACACTCTCTACCCTTCAAGCCATCCATAGAGAAAAAGAACTCAAGGCCGAGGTAGTAGCCAGGATGAAACGTTAGGCCATCAAAGAAGCCAGAGCCCGTAACTCTAAGCTCAGAAAATGTAAGCAAATGACACTACTTAATGCAACAACTGAACAAGTGGAGATAATAGATGAGCTAACAGTAGAACCAGCTAGGTTGCTTATTCAATTGCAGGTCCCACACATTCACATTAGAGGACTTGTGGATCCGGGAGTGAGCCACAACTTCATCTCTCAAGAGGTATGGGAAAAGCTACAAGTACCCCTAACTCTCACCATCGCTTCAGTAGAGATATCAATAGCCGACTCATACAAACCTTGGGTTTTGTGAATTTAAGTCTAACGATTGTTCACCAAGTAGTAGAAATATGCTTTTATGTTCTCCCCATAGAAGCAACGGGCAAATAGATCATATTGGGAAGGACCTGGTCCTACACCGTGAATTGTCAAATCGACTGGCGCACTCGAACTGCTTTGCTCACAAATGGTGGTAGAACAATAGTAATCATGCTGTGTGGACCAAGTCCTTCTCTTTCAGGTCCACCCTTGCCGCCCCACAACAACAAAGTTACACAAGAGGGAAGTTTGGAAGCCTCATCCACCTCCAACCCCTCGACAAGAGTCCAATCCCAAAGGGAGAAGAAGGCCAGCTGAAGTGGCAACCCAGTGCCATTGCCCATTTTTCCACCATTGCCGTCCTCCACTCAGGAGAGGCATGAACAACAAGTACAAGGGGCTATCCTATGTGCTCAATGCTACTTCAACTAGAGCCAATGCCTGGACCATCACCATCGTCATATCATGCCGACCGTCACCATCAAAGAATCATGCCGACTGTCGCCATTAAAGAATCACACTGCTCATAGCCATCTCCATATCATGCCGACCGTCGGCCATTGAAGAATCTCACCGACCATCGCCATTGTCATATCACGCAAACCATCACCATCAAAGAATCATGCCGACCATTGCCATCAAAGAATCGTGCCGGTCATGACCATCTCCATATCGTGCCGACCATCACCATCTCCATACCCCACCGACCATTGCCATCGTTGTACTCCACCGATTGTCTCCATCTGAAGATCTAGCCAGACGTGGGGATAAAAAATCTATATAAATAGGCCCTACCCCACCAAGTCGTTCGCCATAGTAGTTTCCCCTAGACTCTTGCAAAATTTCTTCAGAATTCTCACAGCCTCTTGCCCTCTTCCATTGCCATCCAGTATACTTTGTTTATGTCCTCCCACTCTTCCTCTTCCACAATTTCCCTCATTACTCAAGTACCCCTACTCTTCCCTATGGATCCCAAAAATGATTTCTTCAAATTTGAAACGAAATTGAAACTCCACCCCCACCTTATTCCACAAGCCACTAGCCCCTCTGATCCTCAAAGCATGCCTTTGGCAATAATCCGCATGCCCTTCGAGTTCCCCATTGAAGATTTTCAAGGGGAGGAGGAAGTTTTCAAGTGACAGATGTCCCAAGAGGGTGCGAGAGCAACAGCCATGCCCCCCTCGAGATTAAGAAAGCGCACCTCGCCTCCCTTAGAAGGCAAATACAATGTCGTGCGCTCCCAATCGCACTCACCACTTGGAGAAGCCCTGGCTCTAGGAATTAGATGCATGCATCATTCACTTGCACTTCGCCTACAAGGGTCATGATTACACCCTCCATTACCACACCACGGCAGCCTATGCGGCACTTCAGGAAAGGTGCAAGATGCACTCAGAATTGTAGGCCTCAATAGAGTGGTAGAACACCTCCATGCCACCTGGACATGAAACTCTTAGGAGAGCTCCTCTAGGCGTACAACAACAACACCAATGTGGGCAAGCGAGCAAGGATAGAGCCCAGTGCCACCCCGGTCAACCACCTTGTGCATGCGCATCCAAGCCAGTTGCTGGCTCAATACGAAGACCGCTAGATGCAAGAATTTATGAGCTAACAACTATGACTCCAAAAACAATCGGATCCTCCAAACAAAGTCAAAAGGGTTCAGCAAGAGCCCATCATAATCGAGGACCTCTCGGGTGACAAAATAGTCACCATTGGCCTCCACCCAAGAGCCAAATCCATGCTGACAACTCCCACTATGCCCTATGTCTCGGTCTCAGCGAGACAGTCCAAGAGACCACCTCCTTCATCATCAGAACCTCCTCCTCTCCCTGGGAAATCCTAGTAGAGATCTTATAGTTTTGCAACGCACCCCAGTATTGGGCACCTAGTGGCTATAGCCACATGTTAGCCAAGTAGCTCTCACATGTAGACCTGATGGAACAAAACCTATTCAAAGCCATGGCACAACTTCTGCAGGTTGCACAAACAATTTTGAAAAGGAGGCAAGAATAGGCCTCACAACTCTCAACAAATCTCCTCCAAGCACATCTCTCCGCACACAACAAGCACATAATCATGGTGTCCGCCCAAGCTATAGGCCAAGCTTCCATGTCATATTTTCATTTATATCTCCAACCCACTTTTCTCTCTCTCCTCTGCATGTCAGATCTCTAGAATTTAGCCACCCATCCTATCCTTTTGAATTTCCAAGCATGGTGCCACATCATCACGGAGTCCACTAATTACCAAACGGACTTACCAAACGGACAATGAAGTGATGCAAATTGCAAAGCTCGAGGAACTAAGCCCCTGGGTCTACACCCTCAAAAGTCTGCAAGTAGACATTGATTGGATACAGATGGCCGAGCCTCGAGTCTCAAGGGCATCTTGCGGCATTCCAATCCACTACTTACAACCCCCTCAGCATCATAATCCTCTTTAACGAGGTGCTACAAGCTCTCCAAGACTCACTCGAGTCCTTGGTGAGAAATTTTGAAACAATCCATGTAGCATACCCCAAGGAATTCATCGAGGAAGAAGGCTAGGAAGCCATCACCATCTTCAATTCTACCGCCCCACCTGTCGAAATTCCACCACCACCTCTTCTGGATCCCACCCAAACCACCCAGCAAGCCACCCAACCTCCCCTCCCTCGGACAACATTGCCCAATTATTCTTCCAACACCTTTAACACCACCACTGCACAGCATGGGACCTCCACATCCATCTCCACTACCGCTCCACCGCTCGACCTTCCTGATGAGGCCTCAACACGCTGCTCAAAGCAGCTAATTTTGCATAGGCAGCTAAAGAGACAACATCGACAGGCATAGTAGAGCCGGAGCCCACCATGCCCATTGTAGATGACGGTGCTCCGCCCGCTCCTCCTTCCCCCCTAGCAGAGAATGTCCAATGGCGCCCCGACTTGGAGTCATTTCAAGAGCTGTCGGACAATGTGCTTATGCACCTTTGGAAGCGGCAACTTGAGGGCTCCCACCTCCATCTCTATGAAATCTTAGAAGTGCATCCCCTCACACAATTCATCACCCACTCCTTTGATGACTGGCAATGGGGGCATCCAAAGCGCACAAGAGGAGGATACAACCTCGCCCTCGATACTCCAATCCCAACGGCCGATGCAAATGCCAGTGGTCTCCAGCCATGCTGGCACCTTCCCTTCTTAAAGCTGGATAAATTTTGGTGATACTACAATAGTGCCCATGCCAATCGCCAAATTCACACCCGGTATATGCCCATGGAATGGCAATGGACTTGGGAAGAATTCAAAGAGCTCCAGCAAAAGGATCCCAATATGTTGTAGAACTTCCCAAAGTGCAACTTCCCCAAAGAGATGACCTAGGAAGGATTTTGCTTCTGCCTCCATTCATTCAATGATGTACGGCTTGGTACCCGATCCCACCGTCATAGCAGCGGTCCACTTCAACTACCTCCTCCTCTTACTCCTCTGTGATCTCCCCGCCCACCATCGCCCCATCAATGATTGCCTACACAATCTGATAAACTTGAGTGACACTTGTGGATGGCTCATCGGCATCCCCACGACACGTAAGTCACCGTCGAGGCCTACACAGGAATATTCCTTGTTTTAAAAAATAGAAATACTAACACATTTTATGTTAATAAAAAATACTATTGCACAATATCATTATGCAAACAAAGCATGCAAAAAAAAGCCTAATTTTAATGGTAATTTCATATAAATTTTCAACGATTATCAAAATTTACATAATTTTATAAAACACAATGCATAGTCTTTATAGTTTGCTAACTTTCATAAAAGCAATTGACAAGTTTGGTAATTTTTCAATACAATGATATTTAAAAGAAAACAAAATTTTTTGCGATTGCTACACAAATTTTTGTGCACTCTCTCTCTATAAGTGCATCCTCTTCTATATCAATAGCTACAGTTTCATCATCATGAAAGTCATTGCATGATTCAATGATGTTAAGAAATGGATGATCCATCTTCCTAGACATTGTTAACAAGAACATCCTCTTTGTCTTTATAAAAAATATATCGCTCCTTCCATTTTGCAACCTATGAGACCAAAAGAGAAGAAAGCATGTTGCTTAGGATGGAACACTCTCAAGGATTCCTATCGTCTTTTTCCTTAGGTGGCGATTACTGATTCATTAACACGTATGTCTACTTCTCCAAGATCAAGAACATGCAATGTTGGCTATGATTTGGTGCCCCATTTTTCCACTTTCCTTTTTGGATATGCAACTAATTTAGGAGCATATGTTTCTTTCAATGGATTGCATGTGTAGTCCCAAACCACTGCTAAACAATGGAAGCCACTTGCATATAATTTTGAATTTCTACCACCTTTGTGATCAAGAACAGATGTTTGAGAGGATCCTTTTGAGTAAGATTTTCTATCATATATCCAACCTTCAAAGATTGTATGGAACCTACCCACATTTTAGTGAACTCTTCTTCTCTTTGGCGAGATTATCATACACCAAGAAACATTTCTCATGCAAGTACATTGATTCAATCTTATACCTTAAGTAGTAGACTCTAAGGTTTTCTAGCCTATCCTAAAAGAGGAGAAGATGTTGGCTGTACAAAAGCATTGGACAAAGTCGTAGTGTTGCTCTTGAATGGATCAAGGATGAGGGCTTGGTCTTTAAAGATAGTATTCCACCATACTTCAATGTCTCCACTTCTAAAGTATGTTTTTTCCTTCTCAATCGAACTTCTCTTTCAAGACATGCACCTTTTGACATAGTCAACATCCCTCCCTTGAGCTTATACTTTCTTCACCTAACTATCAATCCCTAAAGGTTCTTGTAGTATTGAAGCATACATGTCATGTATATGAATGAATCATAAAAATTGTAAGGCATCCATGGGCACCCAATCTAGAGAAAAGGCATACTTTGTTCACCTAACTACTATCAATCACTAAAGGTTCTTGTAGTACTGAAGCATACATGTCATGTATAGGAATGAATCATAAAAATTGTAAGGCATCCATGGGCACCCAATCTAGAGAAGAGGCATATTGATTGGGTTTTATTTTCTCTTGCTCTATTTTCAAGCTTGATATACAATGTTATTGGAAGGAGGCTTTCCCATGACGTGATAATGAAATAAGTAATTGTGATTGATAGATTTGGATCATTGTGCGAATTTGGATAATTGAAAAATACCTTACCTTGGAGGTTTATGTAACATATAAGACATCCCATGAGATGCATTTGCACAAATGTCTCCTCCTTCACATCTTTTTGAGCTCTCATAAACTGTGGCAAATAGCCTCAGGTCTTATTTTAATCCATACCATCCATAAAATCCCCAAGAATACTTCTTCAAGCACTTTCTTCTATGCTTTGCCAGCTTTGATTATTCTTGATCTTGTTACCCTCTATGGTGCTTTAGTGCATTATTGATTTGAGATCCACCTAAAAGCGCACAAAAATTATTTAAAAAATTCAAAAAAAATTAGAGAATCAAATTTTACATGTTAAGGCTTGGCACCTTATAAGGGCTGCATGGTGGGGGTTGGGGGAAAGGGGGCAGGGAAGGGGGAGAGAGAGAGATAGATAGATAGATAGATAGATAGTTTAATGTCTCTAAAAGGCCAAACGGCCTATGAGACTAAAACATTTGATACATCTGCTAGTGTTGTCTCATCAAAGAGAACAACAAAATAAATAAGCTGAAGGCTGAGAGCTACTAAAGGTACTTACAGTCAGAGGTTGCACTCTTCTTATGTTAAAAATCCCAATCATGGGCAGCTCTAGGATCTCATATCTCGGTGCCACACGTTTCTGGTGTTTGGCAATGATGGCACAGATCCTATGAAGATATAGGTGTCGGGCATGGGGTCTTGGGTGCCTGGGCCTCCGTGACCTGGATACGATGATGGCTAGGTCCAAAATCACACCACTAGAGTGTGGCAATCTGCCTATGTGTGATAAGATGGTGGTGGCGCCAAGGGTTTCTGATGGTGGGGAGGGCATAAAACTAGCTGAGGTGCTGGCAATGAAGAAGTCTCTGAGTGTACTTTGCCTGGGTGGGGCTGGTCTCGGCTGTCTGTCTCCCAACAAAGTCTCTCTATGTCGCTTAAGCTTGTCGCTTAAGCTCTGATAAAAATAAACCCAAGCATTTTTTATCTTCGTACTCCACCACCCTATGGAGTGGGCCAAATCCCTTTTTGAATAGATAGTGGTATCTTCCTTGGATTTCATAATATACCATGCATCTACATACATAATGCTCCTCTGTCTCCTCCTGCTACTAGCATAACTAACATATCCGATCTTGAGGGGCTGTGTGGGTGTAACTCCCTATCTCTATTCTCAACTGATGTGATGAGGTTCGAATTTGGCCAATAATACTACGTAGCCCATGAGATAGGTGTGTGTCCATGTATGTTGGCCTGGCTATAAGTTCGTCTGGAGATAAATGAAGAAAATGGCTTTGGTAGTGTACCATCTTCTTCCCTAAGGGCTCATGTGGTCTAGTCCAGGTTCTCTCAGTCTCCAACTTGACAATATCAGCTCTAACGATCTTGTTTCGGTCATGGCGAGACAGGTTAACTTGGGACAACAATCCAAACTGTATTGAAAGGGTGGGAGTGCATCCATTGTCAACTCATGCTCTACAAACCATCTCTGTAGCTGAGCATACTAGCACCATGTTCGACCCTCCTCTGCTAGCTGCCTGGATGATATCATTGCCAACTGTGCATATTTGGAGCTAGGTAGATCCCACAATCTATGTATGCAAGTTACTACCTGGAACAAAGCCCAAATAGAGCAGTATGGGTATCAACACTCCTGCTAGGCTGGCTTCAGGTCCTCCTATCCTATTGATATACTCTGAAAGCTCATCAATGTATATGCCAAATAGTGTGGGAGAGAGAGGGCACCCCTGCTTCATGCATATAGTACTCATAACTGCATCTGACAGCCCTCTAGGTGCTCTAACTCGGCCCATCACCATCTCATATAAGGCATATATCCCCCACTGCATCTCATGTGGTACTCCAATATCCTGAGAGAGAGAGAGAGAGAGAGAGAGGTGTGGCGGGGGGGGGAGAGAAGAAGGTGTGGGAAGTTTGAATTCCTTGAGGACTATATATTGCCTCTCACCTCTCCAACTCATTTTCAATCACACCCTCCCTTCTTGTCTCCCCCCCATCGTGTTCCCCTCCCATCCTCTCTCCCTGTTCCTTGCATTGCACTCAGGCTTCCCCCTCTCCCTCTCCCTCTCCCTAGTGTTGCGCTCCCTTTTCCCTCTCCCCTTCTCTCCCTCTCTCTTCCTATTCTACTTCCTTATCTCCCTCCCTCTTCCTCTCCCTCTCTCTCTTGCTCTTTCCTTCCCCTCTCCTCTCTCCCTCCATCTCTTTCCCACCCTCTTCCTACTCCTCTCCCATGCCTCCCCACCCTCATTGCGTTGCCACGGCAATGTAAGGAGCTACGGAACCCTTTTTGTTTTTTTGTGTGCTGCCGCAGTACTAGCGCGACCCCTTCCCCTCTCCCCAATCACCCAACCCTTTCCTCTCCTTCTATATTGTTAAATTTCTTTTTAAAAATCATCTCTCCCCTCCCCCTTGCCTCTCCCATCCTCTTTTCCCCTTTTTTGTGTTAAAATTCTTACTGCCAAGGCAGCACAAGAGACCTCTCTCCTCTCCTTTCCTCTCCACTCACCCACTCCCTCTCCACCACCAACCCCCTTTCCCTTTCCCTTCCCTCTTCTTTCCCCTCTCTCATCCCCCCCCCTCTCTCTCTCTCTCTCTCTCTCTCTCTCTCTCTCTCTCTCTCCTCCTCTTCCATCTCCTCTCCTTTCTGTCTCTATGTTTCTCTTCCTCTTCCCCTCCCCTCCCCTCTAGATCCCCCCCTCCCCCCCCTCTCCCTCTCCCTCTCCCTTCCTTTTCTAAATTTCTTGTTGGCTGTAGCAGCAATGTGAGAGCTACCCTTCCCTCCCTTCCCTCTCCTATCCCTCTCCCCTTCCCCTTCCCTCCCCCCCCTTCTCTCTCTCTCTCTATCTCTCTCTCCCCTCGTTCTTCCCCTTACATTATTTCCTTCCTCGTGGTGAAAATGCAAGGGGCTACGCCAAAAAAAAAAAAAAAAACAACACGTGAGAAAGTCCTTTTTCTCTCCCCTACCCCCCCCTCTCTCTCTCTCTCTCTCTCCTTCTTTCCTTCCCTAAGCCTTCCCCCTCCATTCCATCTCTCTCCCCCTTCCCTTCCCTTTTCCTTCTTTCCCTCTCTTTCCCCCTCCATCAAGATGCGTCATTTGAAGGGGTGTGCTTAAAAAGCTTTTGTAATAACTATTGCAAGGTGTTTATTGGCACCATTATAAAGTTCTTTCAGATTATACCATTTTTTATTTTTGAAACTCTAAAAGGTGTTTATTGGCACCGTTATTAACTCTTGGAGTTTCTAGAGTTTCGAAACTATGAAAGCTATTAGAGCTGCATTTTCCTTGCTTGCATATTTGTGCTGTACATTTTTGCCAAAGTATCCCATGCCTCCTTTGGCGTACTTGCATCCTGAATATGCACAATCATAGAATCTGAAATACTGATAGACAACCAGTACATAACTTTTCTGGCTCTCTCATGCCATCCTTTAAATGCCTGCATTTCCTATTGATTGGGAACATTAGGAAGAACTGGTTCTTCATTTCCTGTAATGAACTCCCAATAGCCTTTTCCCATAAGGAAATTCATCATTCTAAACTTCCATGCTTGGAAGTTGTTCTTGTCAAGCTTTTTAGTGACAATCTGTGAAAGAGAATCAGACGCCATTACAGAACACTGCAAAATATTCTATCACTGCACAGCTTCTGCCTCACAAGGCAAATCTACAAAACTGACAAAAGTGGTATTTGACCACACAATCACTTCCTAGTGACAATTTTGCATGAACAGGCAATAAGGATGATTCTGTAACTCCCAATATCTCTACGCATAGGCATATGATGCAATTTCTGTGGTAACTTTTCACCAACCTGCAGAGTAGTGGTCGCACAACAGCAAAAACAGAGCCTTTTTCTCAGGGCTGGTGGAGAACTTCCACCTCCAAAATGGGCCCCAAAATGGCCTCGAATCAGAAAAATAAAGTCACCAAGGGCAAAGCCCAGTCCCATAGCATATAATGCCCTCTCGCCACACCACAAAGGACGTCTCAATCTGAGACAATGCACTCTTGCACTTTCTGGCTATGCTACCTGCAGAGATTTACTCCCAAACTCAAAAAAGGAAAGCAACACTGGTCCTCTTACCAAGACACCGTGAAATTGGTTTGCTTTGTTGAGCTCCTTACCACAAACCAGGCTCTAATATCATGTGAAGATAGTGGGAGAGAAGGAAGGAGTCTCACTTGCGGCTTTCTCACATACACAATGGGGGAATACACACAAAGGTGGAGGCTGAAAACAGTTTTCCTCTTCTTAGTTGTGAAAGCCAAAAGAACTCTAGTACAAAGAAATAGAAGAACCCTATATGTGGGTCTCAAACCAAACTCAACTAACTAAGGTGGCATACTAACTGAGCCATGAACTAGAGTACATAAGGATAGCTGTCATCCAGCTATTATTCATGGGTGGTGTACCAACCGCATCTGAACCTAACAAGTCGGTGACATAAATGCACAACGGTCACCCTGGCATATCACGAGTGGAGCTTGATATCTCAACACTTTCTTGTTTGCAATGCGAAGTACCTCCATGTATGTTGTTGGATCTTCACTCATTACTTTTGAGTGAAGACAAGGCTCCAAAGCCATAACAAATTTGCTCTTTTCTAAAGTGCTCCATTCCTATGTGACTTTGAGGGGCCGATGATGCAAATGCCACAGCTTGCAAAGCTGCCCTTTCATAGGATTTCCAAAGTAGAGACCATTTCACCCTCTCCTTGATAGAACTGTTCTAGCTGCAACATCACAGCATTTGGTGACTCCATTGCCCCAAATCTCTCCTTCATTATAGCCACCACTTGTTCCTACTCCTGCTTAGTAGAGTCCAGCAAGGGCCTCATGCTAACTCAAGGCTACACCGTTTAAGAAAATCACGCAAAATCTCCGCCCGATCCTTCATGGACCATCCAGAAAGCCGGCATCCTCAAGCAAAATCTTGAAGATAAGACTTCAGGTCTTCCCCTTGGGTCCCTCGAAACACTGGAATCTTCACCATGATGAAACACAAAAAGGAAACACCAAGGTCCAAATAATATGCCAAACAAGATCCAAACAAGATCTCATAGAGCCTTAGTATACCAAGACCAACTTATTATGCCTAACTACTTGTTGAAAACCCTCCACAATGTGATCCCCAACAAAATCTTCAAAAATAAGTGACCAACTAGCACCATGAAAACATTGTGTATACATGCAATCATGAATCACCCTTCTCACAATTGGAAGTTCACATAATAGCTTCATGACATTGTACTCTTCATCATTTTCATAGCAAAATAATTTGAAAGCATTGAGAATCACCACTCCACTGTTATAGTCAAAAACCATCCAAAGACTCAACTCTTCTTCACACCAAGCTGCTAGTGCATGAAACCATCCCCAATCTATCATTGTTCCTGCTGACGGCATTGTTGATTCACTAACATATTCAAGAGTGCAAACATAAAGGATATGATCATGATCATCGTGCGAATAGCTTGAGCATCACCTTCACAATCTTCTAGTTCTCTTAAACAGGCTGCAATCTCTTCTAACAGAGTTCTTCCAGGCATGTTGTCTATCACCTCAGAAAACACATGCCCAAACCTCTAAAGAAAGCCCACCGTGTATTAGAAATACAAAGGTAAAGAACTAGGGTATCGTAACTCCCACATATGTTACATGCAATCCATTACACCCGAGACCATTTAGTAAGGTGGGATGAATACAATACCAAACGTACGTGGCATCTCCACCAAAAGATGTGACATGAAGTTGGGGGTAATGAACTTCACGCACCTCTTCACTTCCTACTGCTTTTGAACCTCGGGGGGGTCACTATGTATAAACCCTCTATATCACGTGCGTTCAAGGCCTATATTTAAAGTCCCTTATCTGTAAAAAATTTCATTAATAAAATGTACCCCTTTTTTATACAAATCTGTAAATTTTTTCCAAAACTATTTTAAATAGTCCCTTATGTATATTTATTTCTGTAAATTTTAGAAATAAAAAAAATCCTTTTGTTGAACTCACGTGATAGGGTTACATATGATGAGTGACCCCCCCGAGTTTTGAACTGAGTGACAAAGATATTTATCACTGAGAAAGGGACATTAAAAATAAGCTTTTATGACAAGATACCATACCATACTTTCCTCCCTTAGATGAGAATGAAGATGGTAACATCCCAAGTGATGTTGTAATCAAGCATAGGGAGAAGGAAAGGATCATTAGAGGCCATAATCTCAGCATGCCAGTCTACGCCAAAGAGAAGAGTGATACGTTGTTGAAAGAAGATCTTGTGACTCAACATGACATGAGTTGATATATATTGAGGAGTTTGAAGGGGGCTGATTGGGTCATATGGTAGGTTCCAAGGAAACATTGCACCTCCTTCATATAGATACCTTTACAATAAGCTCAAAACACTCTTCAAACTAATATTAGACACAAAGGCCTATAACTTTCAGTAGAGACACACAATATGAAAGATTAAAACACATATAGAGATGTGCCTTGAGATGGGGGCTTCATGCTGATATACGTTTCCTAAGAAACAAAGAAGTAGCCAGAAAGTTATGGGTGGTTTACTAGACAGGGGTAAACACTATCATGAAAACAGATTGTCAGACATAGAGACTCATAACTTTTTGTTGTAGTATCCAATTCAAGGTCTAATCACATAAAGGCATGTGCCATGAAGAGAGCTTCGTGCTAATATAAGTTTCATCAAAATCAGACTACCGAGAGGAAAGTTATGAGCAAACACTAACAAGGAGTCAAACTATCATAAAAACTGCCCTCCACCCATGCTAATTTTGCCTGAGTAGGATGCCCCCTCAAGAATCCACCTTCATCAACGATCCACCACTCATAGATTTCACCTAGAAGAGGTAAGTAACTCCCTTGGTGGCTCAGGAAATGAATGGACCACATGTGTGCAATGAGCGGCCGAATAGAAAGAACTTTTAAGGCTTTGAAAGAAAGAAAAGGGAAGAGAGACTCAAGAGAGGGAATACGAAGTGATCTTCATTGTTAATAGAGTGAGACTCCAGTCCAATGCAACTCAAAATACTATAAACACAAGGGAGAAGAAGAGGTTTCATACATATAAGAGGGAGTGGAAGCTCCAAGACTACTCATAGAGAGAGAATGAACTATAGAGAGATGGACTCAAGAGTCTACATAAGAGAATATCTACAAGAGAGAGAGAAGGCTCATGGAAGAGGCTTGAGGAGATTAGAGCTACAGCAACGTGAGGCCTAATGGTGGAAGAGATGTTGAACAAGGGAGAGGAGGGCTCCTTTTATAGAGATTTTGTCACCCTTCTCCACCCATTTACAATTGCTACCTATAGATTCCTTTCCCCATCAATCACATAAGCCCGTATGTCACCATCCATGTCTTTTTTGGCTACTCTTGACATGTGTCCCATAAAAAGATGCTCAAGACTCTTAAAATATTGAGAAAGTCAAGAGTCTCCCCACATGGAGCCCATAGGGACCCTCTCTTTTCCATATGTCCACATCCTCCTTATTCCATATAGGAATTCTAAAATGATTCCTCTTGACTCCACACTCCTCCACATGCCTTCCACATGCTTGGCATGTGATCTCTCTTATATTATTGGAACAGATGGACATGAGCCCACCTCTTTATATGGCTCACTCTTCCTATTTTCTAAAAATCCTATAATATCCCATACACAAATAACTCTCACCCCATACCAAGGTATTTATCATTCATACACATGGTATTTACAATGATCCATTCCACTCATCCTCTCAATCCCATACAATATCTTAGAAAATAGAAATAAGTGAGAGTCGCTAGGCTATCACTTGATACTCAAACTCTTATCAAACATAGAGAAAAACAATACCAATGCCAAATAAAAAATATCAATTTTTGGCATCACAATACCTCATCAGTTGGAGACATAATGCCTGATGCCCAAGCTTAAACATAGGACTTGTTCTCACACAATCTCCACCTTGCATTCATGGTAATATTAGGGCAATTTCCTTTTCTTGAATTGCGTTGCATTATACTTGCAAAATCTTGGAATGCTATGTAATCCTCGAGACCCCTAGACCATTGCACAGCCACATGTCTAGGTTCTATCCACTTCACCCAACTTGATCTCCCAAAATGCTCTTTTGGATGGTCCTTCCTTACACGTGGAACTAGTAGATGCAATAGTACTCAATGAATTTGTTAAAAATTGCACTACATCAACTCCCTGCTTCAATACCACACCATCAGTCTTGAGCTTCTCATGTATAAGGGCACTCTTAATCACTACACGTACACACTTGTGTTCTCATTTGCCATGGCTTGATCCAAAGAAGTTCCAAGTCATCTGAACATTGGTCAGTGCAAATAATCTGGCAACAAAGTAAATGGGTCTTGTTGTCTTAAACTGAGATGCTGCTCCATCAAACCACACTCATCTCCTTTTGAATTGTACCCCTTGTTTGTCAAGCCACCTACACAAAAGCAAAGGCAATGCTGTACAAAAAGATTATCGTGTGTTTTATCATCAGAAATGTAGAAATGAAACTCCTTGATAATTTGGTCATCCACAAAGTTGCGGCGATAATCAAAATGAACAAGGATTGTACACTGATATGAATGCCAATGCATGGATTGAATTTCATTTCGGACTTTGAATGAGTAATTCTCTACAAAATCTATAACAGACACAATGACATCTGAAGGAAAATTCTTCAAAAACTCCCTAAACTGATCGACCTTCCATTTGTATATGAAGTTATGCCTAATGAAAGTGGTTGTGTGTTTCTTTAACATGGATAACATGCCATTGACTGGCATCTCCTTGACCGATAAAACTTTATAGTTTTTCCCCCCCTTTCTTATTCAGCCCAGCATCGACATCCTCAAACACCTGAACCATCACGTTTTTTCATTCATGTGCCAATTCATTTGGGCAGATTTGCATACTTTTATACACCGCACCTTTCACATTCTCCCATGAGGCACTCATAGTCATGGAATGTTGAGTCTTTGCCCTTAGCACAAACACAAGATTCCCACAATTGTGTGACCCCACTAAAGGCATGATCCTTTGCACCACATTTGCATATTCGTGCTGATGAAAGGCATATACTACAAAGACAAGAGCATGACACTCCATGTAAACCAACAAATGTAGCCGTGCAAACACGGCTAATAGCTTCCTTCAAGTATTTTATGTGATATACGCTGCAACATGTGTTTCTTTCCTTAAGCTTGCATACAAAGTAAGGTTTTAGCTTCTCAAAGGACCTCAACCCTATATGTAAATACTTTGATATGCAACTTTGAATGCCCTAAAGAAGTCTATCTGCATGGACCAGAAAAGAGCAAACTAGATATGTTATGTGGCACACTATAGCAACATAGCAGAATATTTCAATACATAGAGAGGGGGCACAACATGTATGCAGTATATAACATTATTTATGCTATATAAGGCTATACACCCCACAAAATCTGCTACATAGCACACAGCTTGAGTGCACACATAGATGTGGAGCTATGTATACTATATATCTCACTATTTATGCTACTCAAACCTATATAGCAAACAATTTCAATTTACATAGACGCGACACACCATGTATGCTATATAGCACCCTAGGGCGGTAACTCAATACGTAATATGTGACTACCCTCATCCCAAATTCAGGGTATGGGAGACAAGGAATATGCATGAATTTCCTTTAAAAAATTCAAATATGCAAAATAAAAATATGAAAACTTCATGTCCCCCTTCCCACAAAATATAAGGTATATACCTTGAAAAATATACAAGATTTTAAGATTTGTACGTATTTTTCATAATATGTGAGGCCCAAGGGGGGGTCTTTTGGATGAGGGGAGGTAAAACAAAAAATACACTAAAATATGAAAACCCATCTCCTTTCAAATTAATGTAACTTTTTCATGTGTTACCCAAATTTCAAGGATTGAAGACATATTTGAAGCTCTTTTAGTGTAGAACACAACCATGTTCATTTGAATAATTTCTACTCATGGCATATTATTAAATTTATCTCATACTCAAGATTTTGATAGGTTTTCTTACTTAAGGGAGTTGGTGCCCCAGGTATAGCACACTAATTGTGCTATTCAGCCCACAAGTCCTTTCTCACAAGGCTTTAGCTTTCATTGTTCCCATTATCAATTGCTTAGTCAAGCTAATAGAACAACCTTTCCTAGTTGTGATTTGGAATGATGTAGAGATAATTAACTTGGAGAGGGCAGGGCTTGGGCAAAAATATTTTAATATGATGATTTCAAGGACTTCAAAACTAGCATCCTATTTTAGGTCCTAACTAACATTAACTAACATATGATAGTCCACATCTTTAGCACATGAAAAGAAACCCTCTGTATAGCCTTCCATGAAATTATAGATATCTCCCATATACTTAGGAGATAAATATTCTTTGTAATCCTCTCTTCCTCTTCATCTTGTTCCACTAGCTACCAAAGTGTACTTGGAAATATCTATAATTTCATCAAATGCTAGCACACAACACAAGCTTCCATGAAATTTTAGATCTCTCATACACTTAGGAGATAGTAAGATTCTTTGTAATCTTCTCTTTGTCTTGATCTTGTTCATTGGCTGTCAAAGTGTACTTGGAAAGATCTAGAATTTCATCAAAGGTTAGCACACAACACATGATTCCATGAAATTATAGATCTCCCGTACACTTAGGAGATAGTAATATTATTTGTAATCCTCTCTCCCTCTTCATCTTGTTCCATTGGCCACCACCGAAGTGTACTTGGAAAGATCTATAATTTCATCAAAGGCTAGCACACAACACATGCTTCCATGAAATTATAGATGTCCCGTACACTTAGGAGATAGTAATATTCTTTGTAATCCTCTCTTCCTCTTAATCTTGTTCCACTGGCTGCCAAATTGTACTAGAAAAGATCTATAATTTCATTAAAGGCTAGCACACAACACATGCAATTTGCCATTATGGCTAGATTGGGGATTTCTTTTCATGTGCCATGAGGATTGGGACTCTAGATAGTAGGGCAAATGAGGAGACAAAGACTTTAGGATAATGGGTAATGGAATATGCTATTTAGCACACATAAAAAAATGTGGAACTATGCATGCTATGTAGATCACTATTTGTGCTATTCCAAGCATGAAATAACCTATATAGCACACAATTTCAGCCCCCCTGCCCTTGCCCCACCGAGGCTATAAAAAGGCTTCCATCTAGACTAAGAATCATTTCTTCCTAGCTAGCTTTCCACTAACACATCTTCTAGGACTTTGAGAATCCTGATTTTGTAGCTACACTGCCTCAAATGAACCCTACAATTCACACATGTTCCCTCCATTTTTAAAGTGGTGGTTTGGATATGGGGCTTAGTGGGTGGTCTAGAAAGGTTCGTTGTTGCTCAAGGGGCTCACCTCCCAAAATTTTAGTGTACCACGTGTATTCAAAAGGAGGGGTATTTTAATTCCACTTTTGGAAAAAATTTAACAAGTTTACAATAATAGGAGAGGGTTTTTAATTCAACTTTAGGAAAAATTTTGTTAGTTCACAAGTAAAGAGGGGTTGTTTTATTGGGGGGGAAAAATTAGTTGAAGGGCTTTTTTAATACACCTTGAACGCATGTGATACCTAGGATTTCTTAGTGGTGCACCCCCTGAGTGTTGTTGCCTTCCATATTCGCTCCTAGCATTTCTTTTACAACCTCATATAGTCAATTTGTATGCAAGCATACATGTAACATCATTATTCCTAGAGAAATATATATTAATCCTTATAAGACAAACATTGTTGCCTCTTTCCTTCAATATTTTTACATCTCGTGTTAACATTCCCATACCATGCGGGACATATCAACCATGATTTTTACTTATCTTTTTGTTAACTACATTACTTGGCAATGTCATTTGATAGATAGTGGCAACTCCATAGAGCTAGGATTGTGCCAAGCCAAATAAGTGTAAGTACCCCAAGATCCAGCCTCACCACTATAGGTTTTGAGCCTCATACAGGGGGTTTGAGCCCCAAATAGCTTAGGGCTTCGAGGCACGAGGCTAACATAGGCGCTATTTGGGGCCTGGTTAGGAGCACCCCCTAATGCCAAGTTTTTCCGAATGTTCTGGCAGGAGCACCTCCTAATTTTGGGATTGTCCCAAGCACTCTTATATGGTTAACACAAGTGCTATTTCTGACACACAAGAATGGAATAGACACACAAGAATGGAATAGTAGGGAGACATGGAAAGGATAGCCTTTTAAATGTAAAGAAAAAGAGAGTGCCAAAAGGAAAAGGGTTGGCCTCCCTTCAAAAGGTGACATGTATAAAAGACCAAATGGTTGACTTTGGTCTTCATTGTTGTATGCACAAGTTTGGAATACAAGCTCCCTCTTCTCTTCAAGAGTGCCTTTGGGCATTCCCTTGTCTCCTTCATAGTGCCTTTTTGTTTGCCACTCCTTCCCCTACTATCCAAGCCTTATAAACATTTTGTGAATCATATGCATTGAAGAGAATCTTACCACTTGTCATGCAAGGGCAATGTCTACTCTTGTGCAAGAGGTGGTCATGATTATATGGCAAGGTATACTCAACCAAATGTAAGTACATTTCATACATCATGAAAGATACTTAAACCATAACTAAGGCATCTTCAAAATAAGAGTCATAATAGTTGTAGTTGAAACATTTGTTCCAATCATATCCATTGGAAAGTATCACGCAAGTCATGATATATTCTTCCTTCATGTAAGCTCTTGTCATGTGGTCAATCCATGCTAGTCAACTAGTCAAGTTGATAGTATGACTTGAAATACACTTCAAAGTATCATAACCTCAATTGGATGATGAACCTCTGGTGTGGGTTGATTCAAGCCAAGTCTCTGCTTAAAAAGTTGTTTGTACTAGTTGCAACCATGGGACTCTAATGTGGCTTTTCGAAAACCTTTGGGGGCGGTGAAAGTACTGATGCAAATTTTGGTTTACTCTCCAAGATGGTTGGCTAGCCTTTGTCATGGCTGAGTCTACCCTTCACCTTCGGAGTGCCGATAGAAACTCAATATGAAGACTTTGTATAAATGGATGCTCAAGTATGTGTGGGTGTGTGGAGTTGTATGTGTGAGAGTACCTGAACCACCACAAGATCAGAAAGGCCAATTGCAACATTATGATCATTAACATCAACGATGCACCCTTTGATGGCACCACCATCATTATCCTAAAAACATTACCTCCAGCAATAACTGAACCATGAACATCAAAAACTCATATAGCAATAGTTCCACCACCCAAATGTCCATGAACGCCATCAATAGAACTAATCCCATCGCTCTCGATAAATATAGAAGCAAAAGCTCCACCAATAAAAGAATTGACGCACAACATGATGCACCATAACCAAAAACAAAACACACAAGACTACCATAAGAAACATAAGAGATAATAGACTTACAAACCCCATCAATAAGATTCCCACTAGAAGAATGCTTACTAGCACCATCAACACCAATAATCCTATCAACTTTCTCCAAATACAAGGTAACATTCTCTTGCAATACTTTGGAGTAACTTTTCAAACAATTGCTCTCTTCATATAGGTTTGCCAAATTCTAGGATTTTTTGAGTACGTTTTTTTAAATTTAAAAATGTTTTTAGAAGTTTAAAATGCAAAAAATGAGTTTTTAAAAACCAGTCAAAGTGTACCGATTGATTGGGAAAATACCACGTGGTATAACACAGCACTACATGGTATTGTACAAAAATAGTGCACGGTGTAGTGCAACACCGCACGGTGAGGACTCTTTACTGTGTGGTATAATATTATCACACCGGCCGGTGTAGTGTCACACTAATTGGTATGTCACATCACTCCATGTGGCGCGCATGCATGAGCTAGAATACACCAGTTGGTGTAGCATCACACCAGTGGATGTATTCAGTTGGGGTCTATAAAAGCACAGTTTTGTCATCATTTTTGCCAAATTCCCTATAGTTTTCTGCAGTTCCCTTTTGGTGAGCTTCTGGCCTTATTTTTTCTCCAATCAGGGCCAGGTGATCAACTGGCTGGATTCACCTCGCCCCTATTGAGAGAGGGAAAGAGAGAGAGAGAGAGAAAGTGAGAGAAGAATATGTATTATGTCTATGTTTGTTTGCTTGTGTGTGTGTGAGTGTATGATGTCTATCACTTGAGGCTTGATGATGACTTGCTTCAGTCGATTGGATTCATCTCGCTCCGAGTGACATGCTATTAGGTAGTATCATTATCAAAGTTAAGTGATGGCTCGCTTCGGCCGATTGGATTCACGTCATTTTGGTCTAGTATCATATATATTCATACATATTATATATAGATGTAAATAGAGCCAGTTATTGTCCGGATGATAGCTCGCTTTGGCCGACTGGAGTCATCTTGATGTCGACCTTCCCAACCAAATGTGTGATCACACAATCGTTGATCTAGATCATCTTGCTTTTGTGATTGTTGTTAAATGTTTTCCTATTTCATCTTCTATAGCCTATCCTCCTGCGATAGAATTTCTTGGAACAAATACGGTTTACCTACATTTTGCATGCACCTGGATTGCTTGTGCAATCCATGCTATTGCTTGTAAGGTCCCATGTTATAATTATCTATTAGGAGTTCATGCTAGTAGGTGCGTAGATTTCATTTTTGTTTCTAAAGAAATTGTGTTGCACATGTTCTATGTGTTTGTACATACAATTTGATTTTTGCTGTCATCATCATAACATAGCAATGATTGTTGTGTTGATTACTATTGTCTCTATGCCAACATGGACTTAGGTAGAATAGAATGTGTGTGTAGAGTAGCGGCAAAGCTACGCTTGTACTTGCGTCAAGCTAGAAATAATACCTCTTAGAAATTCAACTTGCATGTTCTACATGTGAGTTCTACATGCAACTCCTACATGCGAGTTCTACATGCAACTCCTACATGCTTCATGACCATCGAAGAGGACATTGGAGAGGGGCAACAGGGTGCATGTGCTGAGTGAGATGTCACATTTCCTTCAGGGACTCTGTGAGATGCAGTTATGGAGCATTGGCGCGTGCTACAAGTGAATGAACGACTGTTAAGTGACAATCAACAATTGCATGTACTGTTATCTCAAACCAAATAGAGGCTTGATATCGACAATGCATACATGGAGATGTGCCTGATAGCTACTAATTATTCCCAATAGGTGCGTGATGCAGAAGCCACCTTGCAACATATCGAACAAGGAGGCATGGTCTCTGCAATTAGAGTTGCAATTTTGTTGGCCTCACCATGTGCAAACTGTCCACAATACCCACATAATTATAGTTCTCATGGATGGGCTCTGTTGTCCACTTTGCCAAGATCACTTTGACAGGGCCACAGGATATTATGCTCTCCGTTGTGATCACCACTTTCACGTTGTTTGCCTCATGAATACTCTAAAGGTGAGAAGTGCATGTGTGGCGTGAAACGCTCCTATGGCACGTGAGTTGTATGACATGCTTGGCATTGGAGCAATGTACTCTCTTGATCTCAGGCTATGTAGAATTTGAATAATCCGAAGAGTAAAATATTGTATACAATTTGGCATATAATATTAAACCTTATTTTTTGGCATGTGCAATCAATTTGCAGAAATTGTATTAAAGGTTTGTTTCAATGGTGTATTGAATCAATATTCATTTTATTTTCAATTTTCATTAACTTTGTTTACAATGGTATATTGAAACAGTTATTCAGTTTTTTGTTCAATGGAGTATTGAAACAATTCTCATAAAGCACAAAACTTTGTTTTAGTAGCTTACACACAATGTCGATCATCCTCACTGTCCTATAGATCATCGCCAACATGTTGCTGGGAGTGACCATAGTCAGCGGATGCTTCATCATGCTGTATCGGCATGGTCTACATATCTTGCTTGGGGCTCAAGGCATCCACTAGCTTTCTCTCGTTCCTACACGAGTCACTATGTGATTTAGCTCATTTCAAGCTTGTGCAACTTTATACATCACAAAGTCTCTTCATCCTCATCATCGCTAGAGCTTGCTTCGGATTTGGCTTGCGTTTGTCCAATGATGGGAGGATCATGCAAGGGGTTGGGAGATCACAATTTACCCACTTGGCTAGATCTCCATCATTACTCTCTCCCTTAACATCATCCAACACTTTGCATAAGCATATACCAATCTCTCTACTCTTTCTATCTTCAAGCAATTTGTTGTGATGGAATGTACAAACTTGTAATTACTCCAACTTTGTTCACTAGACGAATTGCTACAAGGCAGGGATAGCACTTTCAAAGCTAAGGTTTGCAAATGAGGTGTCAATGCTCCACACTCTTCCCACCATCTCCATGCAGGAATCTCCTTTGCAAGGTCTCATATTCTTGTATATGCAAACAACCCTTCCCTATTTTGAAAAGTGGATAATTCCCTGACAGTAGCAGCATGTTCAAATGTATCTTCAAAAAATCATCCCAAGAGATTATGCCAAGGCTACACTACGTGTTCCAATGTTTTCAGACGATACTTCCACCATTGGGGATCTAAAGAGGACCATCATAGTGAAGGTCATTGTGAATATGATTCCATTGCTTTTGAAACAACTTCTGCAAAGTGACATGATGACTGGCACTATAGCCACTGCCGTCACTTGTGGCTCTTCTATTTTCCTTCAATAGGTCTTGCTTAGTAGTCCACCAAGCCATGTAAGCACTGCCCAAACTTGGACCTTTCTTGTCTAGTTTTCAGATGGCAAACCATACTGACTGCATTGCATCGGCCGCATTAGCTATTTTCTTCCAAAAGCCACCATTATGACTGATTTGCTTTATCTTCGTGAATTTGGCAAGCACATTTTGTGAAGCAGAATTAGCTATCCACTTGCTAGCTTCTACACTTGATGTTCAACACGTTGGTGGTTTCTAAATATGCCCAACAATCTCTCATGGTTAAAGAAGTACAACACAATTCTTCATTCTTCATCTACAGAGGCTTTGAACCACGGGGTGTCCAATGATTTATACCTATTCTCAAGCACAAGGTCAAGGCAATGGCAAGAGCGCAATGATGCCCAAATGGTTGGATATTTTTTATTTATAATTCTTTCATCTTTCCTACGGTTCTTTGCATTGTCAATGATTATCTAAACAACATTGTACTGCCCAACATCTAGAATTATTGCCTCCAATTGTTGAGCAATGTATTCACCTGGCATGAGGAGAACTCAGGCTCTGGCATGTAATCAAGGATGTAAAAGAAACATCCACTTCTTATTAGGAAACATGGTAACATAATCCCGAGCCTTTGTTGGGTTTCTTCCTGGTTTCTTTGGAGCCATGCTTGCAATCAAGGATGTAAGAGAAACATACAAAATTTTATATAAGTAATACGTGCATTCACATAAATTTTCATGTTCTGGTTCTACCATCTCATTTAGCTTTTAGGACATAAAACAATATTTGGATTTATTTGCAGTTCTATGTCCAAAAATCAATGTGGCTATTTGCACACTAACTTAGTGTACTTCATGCAAGCTTGCTAGACCTTAAGAGAGAGAAATCATTCAACTATCTTGCCCCCTCCTGGATGTAATTAGATGATCATGAACATGGTAATTTTCCTATTAAAATAGGCATGGGCCTCCCACATTCTACTCTCTCTTGATTAAGCATCTATCTGCACCATGATCATCCACAACATCATGCTCTATTGATGGATGTCAGTATTTCACACACACTAGTGCAGTAGCTAGCTTTACTTGTAGAAGCACTTATAAGCACTTTTACTACTAATTTCTAAGCTAGGAGACTATGTTAACCTAATGACCTCAATAGATTTTTTCAACGTATGTATGGAGTTTGAGTTCTAATAAGGGCTAAAAGTCTCGAAGTATGCAACATCATCATATCTAGTTTTTTCACCTAATAATATATAAAACACAAGGATAGTAAAACTATGTATACTACAATCTCTCCACACATACAAGCCATAATTTTGCAAGTTCCTATGAGCCGACAACTGTGAGCTCCACGATCGGCTAGACGTCGAGCAAGATGCAAACGGCCAGCATAAGCAAGCCCGCAATCGACCTAAAGTTAAATATTTACTCACTCTTGAATCCTAGTTCATAGAGTTTTACTAATATATAGTAAAAAGATTTAACCATATGCAAGATGTTCCAAGTTGGCCTAAGCAAACCCCCAACCGTCATGTGGTATAATATTATTCATCAACGAAAGAGTTGTTATAGGTTGGCTTATGCAAACCTCCAACCGGCTCATTGACTTTTTTTTAAAATATAGTTATAGGCTATAGCTACATGCTTATAAATAAATACATATGTTACAATCAAGAAAAACATACACACAATAACTCATGCAACTACAATTAAAACCCTAAGCTTTTCCAAACGTGAGTCACTTCATGGAGCTTGTAATGTCAACTTTTCTATTATTCCAAATCTTCCTAGTACCTATGATATTACATGCAACTAGATTGAAATCTTAAATCGTGTAACTAAATTAAAATCCTAAGCCATGCAACTAACACACTCTTTACCTAATCCTAAGTCTTTCCAAAGAGTCAAGACAAATAACAACTTAAATACTTCATTCAAAAAATTAAAATCGTGTATTTTTCCAACGACACCTACAATGTTACATGCACCTAACAAACTCTTGACCTAATAAATGCTAATTATCCAATTAGTATCTAAGCGCGAGTGGATTTCGACCAACAAAAGTGAGTCCACCACTAGAACCAGATATTGTTTTGAGCTTAGAAGGACTAACAAAACTTATAAATTTCTTTCTTATGCTTCTTGTCTTTCCCAAGACTCCACAAAATTCCAAGAATCTCGATAACGTGAATAGTACCACTACGGTGTAGCTTTATATAAGATTAACAACACCGCACGGTGTAGCTAAACACTACTTGGTGAAATCAATTATACCGCCCGTGTATGGATACACCGCTCGGTATACTTAACACCACACGATATAATACCTTACCACCCGATGTTATCTTGGTATACCACTTGGTATATTGATTTACCCTGCAGTAACTTGCTATAGCCGATGGTCCTAGTTAAAATTTGCTATTGGACCATTTTAAAACGCCCTTGGGTTAATTAAAAAACGTTCAAAATGTTTTAATACTACGTTTTAAAACACATGTTTTAATACCACTGCAAATCCCTGGCCAAATCGATTGAGTTGCTGCTATCTTTAAACTATTGCTTTTGTCATATTTGCTCTAGGAAGACACTCTCTTGTGGCTCATAAGAAGTTGCCCCATTTCTTCTGGAACTTTGCACAGGCTAAAGCGAGTCATAGTTGCAAACTGACCACTCTTGTTCATCTTTTTATCACTGGACATAGCACCCACAATTCCAAGCATGGAATGGACTAACTTGTTTAATGAATTTTTTGGTCACCCTATTCACATTAAACCATGCTACCCAAAAAGAACAAATCAAATAAAATACATACCAAGAAATTTCAAACAAACATAAAAAAGAAGCGACAATAAATACCTCAATCACAAAGTTGTCAATATATTCTAAGAACAAAAACATGGTATTTTAAGCGCACTCCTAAATAAGAGGAAGGTGTGAAACAAGTTGATCAAATGTATGCACAACAACTACCTCATGCACACAAACAACAGCCCAAGAATCGGACTTTTGGCAATGTGTCAAGCTCACGACATAATCCTTAATCTTTAGTAGAAACATCAACATGAAAACACAAATACCGACAAACAACCAAAAACAAAAACACAACAAAACTTAACCAACATAGGAACCCAACTCATGAGTCTCTTGCTGGAAATTCGTCTGTAGCATAGCAAGTAGCTCCTTACCACCCCGGATGCAAAAGCATGACAAACATTAGTATGCAAACTGCCTTTGCAACCCTCTAGGATGGTTCATCCAAAAATCAAAGAAATCAAGAATTCGACGTTCTTCCCCAACCCCAACAACATACTCTTGACCTTGATCTTTGGAAAAACCTTACTGGACATGCCTATTCATAGTTGTGACAATTGCGCACTAACTAGACTTGAAGATTGGGCTCTAATAGGCACCTAAACTCTCTCATACAAGCAGTAATCTGACATATATGTCCGAAGCATCTATACATTCCCATTAAACTCTAAATAGGATATAGAGTGCCATCAACTTTATACTTGAAGGAAAAACATTTTCAACACTTACCCATAACAGAAAAATGCAACAAACACCATGCCATCTCGAGAGACGACATAGTCAACACATGAATGTAGTGCCATTTCAACAACGCCCGCCCAACACAGAGAAAGCTCTCTGCAAAATAGGCACCTACACTCCCCAAATAGCCAAGAGTACCGATGGTCTAAAATATAGCCAAATAGCAATCCACAGAATAGGAAAAGCCTTGCACATCACATAACAATGCAGTTCGCCATTTGAGAATATGTAGGAAGGCCGAGCCTGCCTCACGTCTAAGCCCAAACGCTGCCAAAACCCCTTCCACAGCGAAACAATCCCAGAAGAGATGCCTACTAGATTCCCCTACTCTGTCACAAAGGGAACACAAGGGGAAAATATCAAGCAACTTCAATAGCCGGCCTCTAACTAGAAGCTAGTTGAGTAGGATCTTCCATATCATAAAACATGCCTTCCGTACCTTGCACTCCTTCCATATAGAATAAAACTGCATTCTCCACCACGATGCAAGTTCCATTTCATATTCAAATGGGGTATTTGTGTGATCTTACATTCAACACGTACCTATAGGCCAATTTGGTAGAAATATTCATCAATTGGACTTTATGCCCTAGACTCCACTGCTTTTTTCTCTAGCATGTTGAAATCATGCAATTGGTAGGCTGGTTTGAAGGAATGTTGGGGAGCAGTTTTTCTATACTATTTGCTTCCCTTATATTGAGCTAAAAATCCCTTGATGCTCTTATGGACGGAGGACAATGGTTAACTATATTTCCCCATAGGACATGAAGATCCCTAAAGCTAAGGGTGGTCCTGTCTTGATGGATGTCAAGGTCAAGAACCTGACCCTCCTTATTAGTAAGTGGTTGCCAAGGTGGTTTGTCTATGAGGCTCCATGGGTGGATTGTACAAAGTGGTTTGTTGAAAGAGAGAAAGGTCCCTAAGTAGGGTGTGGCCACATTTGGTATGACAAACGTGTTCCATCTTTTCACTTGAAGGTATCTAGTTTAGACATCGTGGGATTGGCTGAGGTATGATGAGATTGGTCCGATTCTGAACATCTTGCCCACTTGTGAGTAACTTGACAGATGAGCTTAGAGCAGGAGAGCCAAGGAAAAGTAGAGAAAGCCCTCAGACCTCGCGTGGGGAATGGCAAGGGGTCACACTTTCTTATATATGGGAATGGGTCGGGGGAGGCCTTTCCTCGAAGGAAAATGCTTGGCCAATGGAGAGCGACCACTGACTATGAGTCATTGGCCGGGCACTGTCCAACCGCCTTATTAACCCACGTGGAGGGCCAAGGGGGAGGCACGAATGGGTCAGTCACATTCTCTTTTTGAATGTGGCTTGACCTAATGGGGGCTATGGCATCGTAGCCGACCGAGGCCAATTTCAGTGAGAAAGTGCTCCAAAAGCAAGGGCGCCCAGGAAAGTGCGCCCCGCCCACTGTGGCACATGATGACAACTTCCTATTTCTTTTGGTTAGTGGCTCACAGTGGCCTCCCAATAGGTCCATCGCTAGAGTAGATGAGGAGGGATGACACATGCCACTTCTATACAATAGGAGTTGCTAAGGATCATTACGAGGATGGCCGAGGATATGGTAGCCTGCTGGCCAGGCAACATATCTTCTCTATAGCGATGGTCTCCCTTGCAAACCTGTGGATGCAGAGAAAACTACAAACCAGAGATTCAAATTTGTATGCCACCCTCACGAGTTGGGATGCAATACTATGTGATCAGATATGGATTGCTAGGGACAGCTCTATGCTCACTACAAGCGTTCCAGGACAGATTTGGATGCCTATTTCTTGGAGTGATTAAACTTGGTGTGGGTATTCCTAGAGTAGAGGCAACTCCCCTGAGGCCAACTTATCAGAATTCGGAGAAGAAATGCTGCTGGTTGCTGGAAAATGCAAATTTCTGCAAGTCGAAATTTGCTCACAGCTCCTCCAAACAATTCTCAAATCACCACCAGACTTCGGGAGCAGCCTCAAGAGCTTAGGGCAAACAGATCAAGCCAAGAGTGACTGAATTTGGTGTAGGAAAATAGTAGATCTTCTCTTTCTTGCACTTGAGAGAAAATCCCTTCAATATTGACTCAATCCTCCACCATTTTAGGATTCTCATACATAGAAATGATCAGGGAAGCAAGGGCTGTCCACTCCTACAAAAAGCCCCAAATTCTGAGTGCCAAAAAAAGGGTGCAATAGGATGGCCGACCAACCTTGTTTTGGGTGATAGCGGAGGGCTGTTAAGCATCATGGGAGCTGTGTGTACGGGTAGTATGGTTGCACAGTGGAATGACGAGCTATTGTATGCATTGTACGGATTGTGCACGAAGCCCTTGGTTGGATCATAGGTAGCACGACCGTATGAAATTCATAGGTTGGCTCTGTGTGTGTGTGTGTGTGTGTGTGTGTGTGTGTGTGTGTGTGTCTGTGTGTGTGTGTGTACAGACCAGCACACAAAGCAGTTCCATTTGGTGCTCTACATGCTAAAAGCATATGGACTATATGGACAGTCCATATGCTAATATTAATTGCTAGCCAAATGGCTGGGTTGTATGGAATTGTAGGCAGATGGTATACCAAGCTGAGTACCACTTGTGGATGTACGTGTTGTATGTATAATCCTTTATAATGCAGGACTTACAGCTTACACAATCCTTGTATGGGAGCTGTCCGTGGCTGGCTATACGAATATGCACTGATGTGGTAGCATAGGAGTACCTTCTCCTTTGGTTGTGACTCATTTGGATGGGCCTAGTTGGCTGGTAACTCCCATGCTCATAGGGGTTCATGATTGTTTTTAGCAACATCTCATGGGTTTGGATGCAATCCATTACCTTCCGGTTTACTGTCCTTCATTTCTTGATGCTTGGCATCCCGTTTTTGGTCCTCTTTCTTGCTGTCCTTGAAACCCAAATTCTCTCTTGCATCCAAGCATTGGCTGTCTTTGCATTCTCAATCAACTGAGTCATGGAACCAACCTTGGTTTTGATGCAATAGTCACACAACTCACTTGGTAATCCACAATAGTACCTCTATATTTGGTCTTTCAAAGATACATGCATGTAAGAGATCAATGGTAGCAACACATCCCAAAACCTTTGAGTATAATCCTCAAGATTCTTGCTGTTTTTATATGACAAGTCATGCCAATGTGAGAGTACTTCCACCTCAAAAGTTGGAGTAAGCTAGGTAGAGGAAAATACTTGTTTAAAGTGGAAGGAGCATCTCCTTGAAGCATTAGGTTGGTATATCACCTGAGTGCATTGCCTTTCAAGAAAGTGGACTCAAACTTGACATGAGAACCACCATCCTTGAAACACTAGATGTTGGCTGTCCAAATGGTGGCTGTACATTTAAGCATGGAAGCAAGTACTGTGGGTTGCATACATGGCTCCAGTGTCCTTTGTATTGTTTCCATTGCATCTATCTCCCATGTCAGACCCAAAATCTGTGGATTCTATTCGGTTTGAGCCTGGCAATGCTTTAGCGGAGGCATGTCTTGCACAGATGTCAAGTCCTTTTTGTGATGAGTTGAGCTCGATGCTTGACACAGGATAAAGCTATGGACCCTTAGTGTTAGATGCCCTCTGCATGGCTAATGTAGTCATTATATTCTTGGAAGCTTGCATTGAATGCCCTCTGCATGGCTGATGCAGTCAATCAGTCCAAAACTGCATTAAATAGGATTTCTCCTCATCAAAGGCCAATCCTTGCATAGAGGAGAGCTTTTCCTTACTGCTCATTTCTGATTCCATGAGCACTCAATTCTTTGAGACTGGCTTACCACCTCCTAACATAACTTTTGTAAGCACAAATCCAACAAAAGGGAATCCTCACTCCACTGAAGCAATTCATGTAATAGGCAAGGGTGAATTGGCCATCAAGCTCTCCACACATCATGAGATTTTGTTATGAGTCCATTCCTCAATTTTCTTGACGATCAACAAATGAAACATGGGCAACATGATAGCTGCTACGTGGGCACTAGGGACTACACAAAAGACTAGCAAATGACTGCAACTTTATAGGAGTACCTTGGGGCAGTGAAAGACATCAATGCAAAGCTATCAGGTTCATGTTAGAGGTTTGCAAGTAGACTGCAGCACCCAGGGTATGTTGGGAGCTACAAAGGTAGCAAAGTAGAGATGTCTATTCCAGGAAAGAAAAGGATGATGAACAAAAGCAAGGACTAGTAGAGTGGAGAGAAAAGAGAGAGAGAGACTTGCTAGACAGTGGTCCACATCACGAAGACTATAGAGTAGGAGGATAGAGACCCAGACAAGTCAAGCAACACTAGCATTGTATCATTGATTTGCTTCCTTGATGCTAGCTCTCACCCAATCTTGAGCCATTGTCAGATGAGCTTTCCTCTCCCCTTAGCCGCCTAGTCGAGTTGGTCCCATAGATATCATACATAGGTCCATCTACTTAGATGGACAATCAATCGATTGATAGCTAGCTAGGGGACTCTTCTTGGTGTTTGCTTCATCTTTTGGGTGCTATTGTAGTGATATCGTGAGCATCAATCTTGGCAAGGGCTAGTGGAGCGGCTCAATATGCCCAAGCCCATGTGAACCAACTTCCCAAGGAAGAGCCTATGGATGTGGGCTAGGATGAGGACCAACACTACTTGCTACTGTGTGCAAAAGTACTTCACATGATTGAATACCTTTATATGGCCGGTTGTAAAGTGTTTACTCCTTTTTTTAAGGTTTCTAGAAAATATATGCCTTTTTATAAGGTCTCATGTGAGTAAATTTCTTTATATGGCTGGTTGGAAAGTATTTATGTCTTTATTTACCAGTTGAAATTTTCAAATATCGGCTACTCTAGAGAGCTACCCTTATTTTGTCTGGTTGAAAATAATGTTTTGTGCGAGCACTGTTTCTCTCCTTAAGAAATAGTAAGATAAGATAAGATGAAGCACCTTGCATACCGTATATAAGTGCTAGAAGCTAATCAGTACAAACTTCACATCATATAAACTAGGAGCAGTGCCTAGTAGTATAGATTGCAGCTCCCACTGAGCGGATCACTATTGGCCTACAAATCTGCCGTAGGTGAGTGGGACTACTCATGAAAAGGGAAAACTACCCTTTAATAGCAGAGAGGGCTGAGAATCTGCTTGATTAGTATGTTGGGGGGCCAATTGGCCTCATTTGGAGGGCTTACTGGCCTATATAAAGGGCCCTAGGCAAGGGGTCAAAAGTACTTTAGAGATCTTGCACTGGGTGACATCGAGAGCCCCAATTGATGTAGAGTGCAATGATCAAGCATGTGCCCCTCTTGATCACAAACTTCTAGATGCCAAATCACTGGCACTAAAACTTCTCTCTACACTATGGACTGGTTTGGAAGGGGAGGGGTACCATCCCAAGCAATAAAGGATTAACTGATGTGGAGGACTGGTGATAAGCCAAGCTTCATCTATACGGGCTTGGCTGCATGCTATGTATGCCTTATATTTAATATCCACTACTGCTTGAGATCTCAGTTTTTACTACTACTAGCTAAGGAGGATTTCAAAAAGCCGGGTCAAGTACCGGGCCTGAAATGACATGTTGTAAGTTGGGGTAACAATTATAAGAAGCTTTTTGAAAGTAGGGTTGTCAGAAACTTGGTTGCTTGTTGCTGTATTTTGCAACGTTGAAACTAATATTTTCATGTGTGAATGATTGGCAATGACAGTGTGCGCCTTTACTACCTCAACCCCTCTTTCTCTACCTTTAAAATTGTTCACCTAATGTTGCACATGGTTGGAAATCCTTTAATTTCTAAAGCCAATTCACGCTGATCACAATGTGTACAACCTATTAACCTCGGTAAGGACAAGGACGTCAAACCTGTGAGCTCCAAATAGTGACAACTATCGCTAGATGTGCCCTTCCCTCTTGTGGTAGTTTCGATATGCGATTCTACAGTGAAAATTTGAGTGTATAGAGAGACAATTACTAGATGTCTGTTGTAACAAAGATTATCTATCAGTACAATAGCTTATAGCGGAACTTGCTGTTAAGAGGACTCAGAAAGTGTCTTGTCTTTGTAATGCATTCGTACGAGGATCCGATGTGAAATGGCTGGGGTGATCTTTTGAAGGGTCAATGAATTGAAGTTGCTGCCATGAAGGTTGATTCCACGTTCTACACCTCCAAGCTTCCTTGGCAAGCAATGACTCTAGAGAAGGCAACTTTGAGTCCAAATTTAATCGTTGCACACTTTTCTCACGCTCTGAGGATCCTTCAATGCTGCATCATCGGAAAGGAGGAGATCGGCCACTCATAGCAGGAAGGAAACGAAACAAAGAGGGGAGCTTTGAATTGGGAAAGGCAATCACGGAGACGGGGAAACAGATTACAATTGCGATTCCTTGCATTACAGAAATCTTCGAATCAAATGTGGGGAAAGAAAGGGAGAGAAATTGGGGAGGAAGGCAAAAATTGAAGGCACGGTAAGAGAATTCTCGCATTACGCCCTAGCTACGATCTCTACCACCATCGCGAGTTGCTGCAACTGCAAATGATGATGATGATGATGATGCTTCTTCTTTTTTAGCAGAAAAGAAACATAGAAGCATCAAGCAGCAGAGAGAGATGAAGCACGTGGCCATGGCATTGTAGATGATGCAAATGCAAATTGAAGGTGGAGGAGAAAGAGAGGGAGGAGGCCATGAAAGCTTCAAAAGAGGAATAGATGGAGATAATTGGAAGATTGAAAGATTTGAAAGCTAGAAGGGTATGAAGATAACAAGACGAAGACAGAAGAAGAAGAAGGATCAAGACGGTTTGAACAAGATAGGCATTTCCATTCCAAAAACAATTAGAATTTTTAGAATTGAAAAATGATGACAAGTGGCTCAAGGAGGGCTCACCTTTTCATTTGATTCCACAATGCTACCTGCCTAATAAAGAAGTATTTGCGATGCAAAGATTTGTTTCGTCTCGCAAAGATTTGTTTCGCCGAGACGATCAGGTGTTTGATCCACAACAAAATTTCGAATCATCACATAAAGATGTCATTCCAAAGAAGTATTTGCGATGCGAAGAGTTGTTTCGCTGCTACACCATAATGTCCAAACTGGAGACGCTCCCCATAGCTTCTCCTTCTCCCCAGCCTCGATTCGGGGACAGGCACGGAGCCATTCGAGGAAACGCAAGTCTTCCGGTGGTTCAAGGATCTTCTCCACCTTTCTCAATAACTTCGAGTTCAGGTACTGCAGGACAGACCTCCAATTTTGAGTCTCATAAACCCTTGGCAGTTAGTTTTCATTCTTGTCATGCTTCGCAGATACATTCAGGACAGAGCGCTTGTGGCAACAGGATCTCACGGATCCCTCCCCGGGCTGCGACAACCGAACCAGCACAGTAAGTGTGCGAAGGAATACTCTGCTCAAGTTAAAGCTGTAGTAAAACTCTGTCGTCTGACGAGTTTGTTCTAACAGGCAAACCCAAGGGCTCCAGACTTCAACCTTAAATTTATCAAGGAACCGCTTCCATGGATAGACGGCTGGTACAAATTCATGCTCCAGGAAAACGACTCCGGAAGCCAGGGATTGCAGGGGAATGGCCAGGCCTGGACAAACTCTACAGACCGTGGCTTGATGGAGAATGTCAGCAATTCCAAGGCCAGAGTGAGGTCTCGAGTTCGGCTACTCGCATGCACAGCTCAAGAACCGCCAGACAAAAGTGGTCGTCGGGAGACGGTCACCCTAGAGGAGGCACTCACGTCTTTGGAACGGATACCCCAGGTCCCTTCGATTGAGAACTATACACACATCCTGCAGTGCTGCAGAAAAGAGAAAAACTTAGTGTATGCTAAACGCGTGCATGCCTACATGTGCAAAAATGGGCTGGAAGCTCATAGATCTTTGGGAAACCACCTTGTCCCAATGCTGGTGGAATGTGGAAGCATGCGCGGTGCCCTGCAGGTCTTTAACAGGTTGGTTGATCCGAATGAGTATTCTTGGACTACTCTCATCACAGGTTATATCGAATGTGGGGAATCACAACAGGCCCTCAACGTCTACCTGAAAATGCAGAAGGATGGCGTACATCCTAACAAGTACGTGTTTGTGGCCCTACTGAAGGCTTGTGCTAGGTTGAAAGATTTGGAACTTGGCCGTGAAATCCATGCCCAGATTTTGAGAAACGGATTGCTAAGAGATCCTTTCATAGGAAACACCCTGGTCGTTCTCTATGCCAAGAGTGGCTCGCTTGCCAAAGCACGTCAAATATTTGACAATCTTCGAGTTCAAGATGTAGTTTCATGGAATGCACTAATAGCAGGATATGCCAAACATGGGCTCGGTGAGAAAGCGCTCAAATGTTTCCAACAGATGCAACTGGAGGGTGTCTCTCCAAATGCAATCACGTTTGTTTGCAGCTTGAAAGCTTGTGCCAGCATAGCAGCGATAGACAAGGGCGGTAAAATACACGCTGAGATTGCTAGAATGGGGTTGGGAAGAGATCCTGTTCTTTGCAACTCTTTGGTCGATATGTATGCCAAATGTGGCTCTCTTGCAAAAGCACAAAAAGTGTTTGACAACCTTCCAGTTCGAGATGTTCTCTCGTGGAATGCACTAATTGCAGGATATGTTGAACACGGTCTTAATGAGAAAGCTCTGAACTGTTTTGAACAGATGCAACTTGAGGGTGCATTTCCAAATGCCATCACGTTCGTTTGCAGCTTGAAAGCTTGTGGCAACATAGGAGCTATAGACGAGGGCAGAGAAATACATGCTGACATTGCCAAACAGGAGCTGGAAAGAAATCCATTCGTTGGCAGCGCTTTGGTTGACATGTATGTTAAATGTGGCTTGCTTGCAAAAGCACGGGAAGTGTCTGACAAGCTTCCAGCTCGGGATGTTGTCTCATGGACTGCATTAATTGCAGGATATGCCAAAAGTGGGCTCGGGGAGGAAGCATTGGAGTGTTTCGAACGGATGCAACTGGAGGGTGTGTCTCCGAATGCAGTCACATTTGTCTGCAGCTTGAAAGCTTGTGGTAGCATAGGAGCCATAGCCAAGGGCCGAGAAATACATACTGAGATTGACAGGAAGGCTTTTGAAAGAGATCCTTTTGTAGGCAACAGCTTGGTTGACATGTATGGCAAATGCGGGGTACTTGGAAAAGCACAGGAAGTGTTTGACAAGCTTCCAGTTCGGGATGTAGTCTCATGGACTGCACTAATTGCAGGGTATGCCGAACATGGGCTTGGTGAAGAAGCACTGAAGTGTTTCAAATGCATGCAACTAGAGGGTGTGACTCCAAATGCAGTCACACTTGTTTGCAGTTTGAAAGCTTGTGGCAGCATAGGAGCTATAAACAAGGGCCGGGAAATACATGCTGAGATTGCAAGGAAAGGGTTAGGAAGAGACCCTTTTCTTGGCAACGCATTGGTCGATATGTATTCCAAATGTTGCTCGGTTTCAAAAGCAAGAGAAGTGTTTGATAAGCTTCCAGTACGAGATGTAGTCTCATGGAGTGCACTGATTGCAGGATATGCCCAACTAGGAGAAAGTGAAATGGTTTTCAATATGCTTGATATGATGAGAGCAGATGGAGTAAAGCCAGACAGGTTTACATTACTTAGTGTTCTTACCGTCTGTAGTCATGTGGGTCTAGTTGAAAAGGCCCAGAAGTACTTTGAGGTCATGAGCACAGGCTATGGTGTCACTCCAGCAATCGAGCACCACACTTGCATGATTGATCTCTTTTGTCGTGCAGGCCAATTAGACGAGGCTGCAGCGATGGTGCAAAGGATGCCTTTCCAACCTGATCTTTCGGTCTGGCTTACTGTATTAGGTGCTTGTCGAAAGTGGGGTAATGTGGAGCTTGGAAGACACGCCTTTGACCATGCAGTGCGATTGGATGAAAAGAAATCTGCAGCTTATGTCTTGATGTCTAACATCTATGCAGATACGCACATGCATGAGGATGATTAGGAGATCGAGGCAATGAGAGTAAAACAAGAAGCATGGAAGAAGTCAGGAGTAAGTGGGACTGAAGTTGATGGAATCGTGCATATGTTTGGGGTGGGGACAAGAGATTCCCAAAGTAAAGATATATGTGCAAAGCTAGAAGATCTTTCCCTTCAAATGCTGGAGGAAGGGTTTATCCCAAATTTGGATCGTATACTATAGGTATAAGTTTGCCCACCTTGGAATCATCGACCTCGACGTGGGGCACGCCATTGAACAATGGAAGGAAGAGTGGTGCCTCCACGGTTAGCATTGATGCCTTATTTGCATGGCCATCAAAGGTAACCTCTATGGACCCGCACATGATCACCATGACGAGGTGCGAAGGGGGGTTGTCTATTTCTCACCACCAAGGTTTCACAACCATCATTCCCCTCTGACAATGCCGCACAGCCTCTAAGAAAAGGGAAGTTCAGCAGCATGCAAACATCCACCCTGTGGGTGGCCCTTTTGGACCCCCAATTTTGAAGCCCTCGTATTAGATTCCATGAATCTTCTAATTTAGAATTTGGTTTGGAATATTCTTTCAAGCCATCGAAGCATTTTCAACAAGTATCACATCTTTAGAGGAGGTCGAACTCCACCAATCCAAATGAGCCCTTGCTTAATGTTCTACTAGAGTCAATACTCTTGGATCTACTATTTCACATCCATATATCTAACCTACCACCTTAGTGCTTTTTGGTGGTGGACAGATCACCTCATCAATGAGTCACTTGCAAAGTGATTTTGTTTGGATTCAGGACTGTTGCATATGTTTTCAAGGACAATTGCATATTTCTTGCACTGCACTTGGTGTTTTCAAGGACTTCAAAGTGATGGTAGGAGAATTAGGTAAGCATATCAAGATTCTCCATTTTTGTTGGAAAGCAGTGACTCATGGCAGAAGGCCATGGGGATTAATCCCATAGGCAATTGTGACATTCAGTGAACATTGGATATAAAGAAAGAGAGATCCCCTTCCCTTCATCCTAGTCGGCTCTTTTTGGGTGAAGGGGAGGCTCTCCATGGCTATGGGGCGGGGAGTGGGACCCACTGTACTCGTGCAATCCAGATGGCGACACGTGGCTCTATCCTGCATTTTCCAACAATTTTGATAATAGATGTGAGTATACATCAAATGACCTCAATGCATTTTGTGGACGTTCTGGAATCAAAAAGTAGCATCAAAGAGAAAATGGAATCGAGACAATGTATGCTTGATGAGAAGAATATTCTAAGATAGTATTGGGTAGAAGGGTGTGACATAACCATCTATTTTATTAATAAAGTCTGACAGCTATCTAATGAAATTTGACCCTAGAAGAGGCATAACAGACTATTTGATTAATAGAAGTCCCATAGTTATCTTCTGGATCACAAGGCCTAAATTAATCACTTGAGAGCATTTGCTCCCTTTCTTATGCCACATGTTTTGAATAAACTCGAGAACAAAGTTATATAAAATTAGCCAAATGTGTGTTCAGAGGATGTGTGAATTGAAGGCATATAAGTCGTACAAAGATGAGACTAGCCTCGAAGGACTAAGGAACTCGAGCAAGATACAAAGTACAATTATTTTTGAAGAAAGAAGAAGGTCACAAAAAATTCAAAGATATACACTTTGGTTCATTCATACTCTCATGACTCTTGTTAATAGAATGAATTTTGAAAAATTGTTTCATTTAGTATCTTTCAACACAATGTCAAAGAATTGTTTTCATTGCACATGAATTTTGGTCTTTTTATTTTGGCAAACCATAGAGTTATACATGTTTAGTTATGATTTTTAGAAAATCTAAGAGTCAAATGGAGTGTCGTGCGGTAATTATTGTGAAAGAGGCACCTCATAGTACTGATGCTACAACATATTGTTGAGTAATTTGATATGACTCATGTCTCCCTTTGAGAGTCACTATATTTTCAAGTCTTTGTTGATGCAACTTGCATCTTGTTAGTAGGCCGCAGGTCTCTCTCATGACTCTTGTCAATAGAATGAATTTTGAAAAATTGTTTCATTTAGTATCTTTCAACACAATGTCAAAGAATTGTTTTCATTGCACATGAATTTTGGTCTTTTTATTTTGGCAAACCATAGAGTTATACATGTTTAGTATGATTTTTAGAAAATCTAAGAGTCAAATGGAGTGTCGTGCGGTAATTATTGTGAAAGAGGCACCTCATAGTACTGATGCTACAACATATTGTTGAGTAATTTGATACGACTCATGTCTCCCTTTGAGAGTCACTATATTTTCAAGTCTTTGTTGATGCAACTTGAGTCTTGTTAGTAGGCCGCAGGTCTCTTGCACCTACATTCATGTGTGCTTGTAATCCTCCTCTTAAACTAGAAAATAGGATACTTAAATTGCCATTCTTGAAAGATTTCAGAAGATCTAAAGAACCTCCTATTCTTGAGGATTAACATCAATGTAGCTTCATCTCCACCAATGAAATATAGGGTTCACCTTGGACACCCACACGAGACCTAAACAACTTCATGAGGATCTTGAGTGGTCTTGTTCCCGTTATTTTTCATGCTCCACAAACCTTGCAGGCAACGCGGGAATGCACTCTATGCAAGCTTGTATTGCAGCCGTCATGTGCCACGAATCGAAGTGATAGTGCGGGAGAGTAATAGTTAGTCACAGGTAGAGCTCTTCCTTAGTCGCTTCTCGTCACAGCGGCACTTCTTATCATGCGACGTGAGGCGCAAGCAAGGTTCACGTGAATCCGAGTTCGTTTCCGAGGTAGCTGATCGGACATGGCGAGGCGAACCAACAAGTGGATGGCATGTGATGGTTGTGATGTGTGGAAGACACCTCATCATCAGCATAGTAAATAATATTCGTTCTCATCCTTAATAAAGAGAGAGCCTGTACATGTGGATATATACCTTGTTACAGATATAGTTCATCGTCTTCGAGTACTTCCGTCTTCTTCTTCTTCGTCTTCCTGTTGGCTATCTTGAGCTTTTTTGCATGCTTCTCCTGCCAATCCTCCCTTCAATCTCAAAATTTCATCCTCGCCGTCTCCTTCCGAGTACGTTTGACGTTCCAATTTCCTTTTCCTCCTGCCGGTTGCTTGCTCTCCCCACGTTTTTCCTTTCCATTGGATTCATCACACCCCTTCCTTTCCGTCTCCGATTGCCTTTGCTTTTTCAAACTCCGTTCTTCATTTTGAATCGGGAAAAATGTTCTGATTCCGCAGCACAGCTTCAAGGCCTGCGCCGGCCTGACTTCACTATGCTCTTATTTGTTGGTTTGTGAATTGGTCTGTCTTCCATTTTAGCAACGCGCTTCGTATAGCTATTATAGAGTTGCGTTGAATCGTGAATCTGACTAAGCGTTCGACATTGCAGGTATCTTCGTCGCATATAGTTTCAGTCCTACAGATCTGGTCGTTTACGGTGGTGCTGCTGATAAATCGTCGTCGTCAGCAATAAGGGGTCAGCCGGGCAATTGCGATTGATTGTACCAGCGGCTTGAATCTCTCCGTGGAGGTCTCTAACTATGGCCGAATTAAGCGCAGGCTTGCTGGCGAGGAGCTTTGCGAGAGCAGTAAGGGAACCTGCCGCCTCAGCGGTAAGCCCCATGGACAAGCTGTTGGGAATTATCGGCTCTCCCGCCTCTGCTGAGTCGTTTTCCTCAGGCAAGATTCACGAACGCGATACAGGAGAGCTGGATGAGGGAGACATCTGGGAAATCGAAACTGCAGCATGTACGAGTCTTCCAGCGGTGGAGCAGAGAAGGTCTCTAACTACTCCCCCTCTAAGAGCCGTTGCAGAGGAGAGGGACGACGATTCAGGAAAGGGTGGTGTTGATGGCGAGTCGTATTCGAGCGCTTCTCGTTCCCAAGTAGGTGATCGAAGCGTGAATGGTTTTCCTCAGGATCACAACTCGAAAGGTCCTTCCGGCCGGAAATCAATCCGGGAAGGTTCTAGGCGTATCCCTATAGCTTCTCGAATGATGCCACGAGGAGCTCCATCGGAGGATATCCCCAAGCGCGTACTTCATCAGTCGGCCCCCGTAAACATCCCGGATTGGTCTCAAATTTTGAAGATGACAGGCCCGAGTCGTGGGAGGAAAACTGTTCTTGATGAAGACGAGGAGGATGAAGATGAAGAGAGGCTTCCTCCACACGAGTTTCTGGCCCGTGAATATGCAAGAAGTCAGATGTATCCTCTCTCTGTCTTTGAGGGTGCAGGCAGAACGTTGAAAGGAAGGGATTTGAGCCGAGTAAGAAATGCTATTTTAACACACACAGGTTTCCTCGAATGAACGTCCCATTTTACAGAGGCGTGTCACAACGATCATGTGCCGAAGTATGGCTTTGGCCCTTGACTAGACACCTAAATTTTTGTCAGGGATTTGCTTCGAGTCTATATCCTCTAAAAGTGGTATCCTCACGAGCAAAAGAGCTTGAGAAACACACAAGGGTGAGATATATATCTGTGGTATGTGACGGTAAATCAACTTTGAGTTTTGAGGGCTCAAGAGCAGAGTTCCAGTTTCTTATATGTACAATTCGTTGGTCTTTTTCTTTTATAGTCGGCATCTTCCTATCTTCAAGCTTTTGTCTTTGGATGAGTTGCTGTATCATCGTCTTTAGATCACTCTTCTTGAAGAAGCGGGAGAAGACAAACAGACAGGATAGAGCTGCTTGTTTTCTGGCTCTTGTGGGGGGACATCTCTGCATTAGACTCTTCCTGTGAAGGAAAGAAGTCCAGGTAATTAGAATCAACGCCAAGCATAGCAGATGCAATTTACTATGAGATTGCTGATGGCTTTCGACTTTTGCCACTTTGATTTGGATTATAAGTTGCAGACATATGTCAGTAGCTCGATGTAAAATACATTGGGAGAGACTATATTTGCAAGAAATTTTCAGCATGTAAACATTTTCTTAGTTGTCAATTCTTATAGCAGTGTCAAGCCTGCAGTATTTCTTTGAATAACAGTATTTTTGCTTGCTGCTTCTGTATTTTGTCGGGATAATGAAGGTTATCATATTGTGGCAACTCAAGAAAACAGGCGGCAACAGGTGCCAATGGGGCCCTAGCTTGGTGGTTGAGGCATGTGTGTGTGTGTGAGTGAAAGAGAGAGAGAGAGTTTGACCGCTGGAGCAGCTATGATGGTCTTTTTTCATCGTCTTCTACTTTATGAGTAGTAGCTGTCTCTGTTTGAGACAGCTATGAATGTACATTCTTCTTAATAAAAGGTTGTTTTACAATGAAAATGTGCGTGTGTGTGTGTGTGTGTGTGTGAGAGAGAGAGAGAGAGAGTTCAACCCCTGGCTAGGCCACCGGGGCATTGCAAAAAAAAAAGCAGTGGCTTTTTCAGTTGTGATTTCCTATTCTTGTCATTTTGTTGGACGGCTGGTTTCTATGTCGTGGTCAGGTCGATACACGTCTTTTAAAGCCCTGTTTGTAAGGCAGGACTTAGGAAGTGATTGTTTTTTGTTTACATAATTTTGACGTTGTTGAACCTGATGTTATTCAAATGTGATCATGTTAATGTACTGCTTACTTCAATATAATGCTATAATTGTTGTTGCAAGCCCTGCAATTCGTCCTAACCCTCTTGCTGCTAGTTTCGTCCCCGTCTTGCACAATCCCTTGAACCTACCCCCTTATTTCTTTTTCATGACGATCATCTTTTGCTTGATGGGTGCACATTTGAGGAATCGATAGAAGGGATCTAGGGCAATTCTCCAAGCAATGGTTATGATCTCCAAAAATTGGTACTTTTGTATTCCTCATGGAGGGCATTTTGCTCCAATAGGTGATTAAATGCAGCAGCCAAGTCATTGAACTTTTGCTTACTGATAACCCTGGGCTATGCTGAACAGAAAGCATGAGACATGACTGGCCATTGACAGGCATTTCACCATCACCACCCAGGAGCACAAACTTTCTAATCTGCAAAATGTTTGTTTGAGCCTCGGAACTAGTGACCTTTTTAGCTTGATGCATATGAGTAGATATGGAAATCTGTATGCTGAGTTTTCTTGCATCAGGTTTTGCAAATGCGTTGATGCACAAGAATTTACAATATTTGAATTCTGTTTGCTTGCCTGCAATTATGTGATCATAAGGGGTAAGTCTTCACAATCCAATAGAGTTTTCCCCACCATTGATGAAATAGTGTCATTCAATTGATGAATGGAATCATCAATCTCCTGGATCTGTTGTTTGCTATCAGTGTAAACATTCAATATCCAAATGTTCACCATCGGTGGAAAAACTTACAGGCGAGAGTAATGAATGAAATCCTTGGTTTGTCTTTTGTTACAATCCGTAAAAGTACACATAGTTGTTGATTATCAATCAAAATTTGGCACAGCAGTGATGGACATTAAAAGGCCAGCTGCTAGATGAAAGATTGGAATCTGTGTTGATATTTATTGATGTGGCAGTGGCTTATTTTCCTATTGCCACTATTTGTTTGTGTTTAGTTGATCTAGCCATCTCTACAGCTAATATACTCGATTGAAGAAAATGTGTTAAGAATTTGAATTTTGAGTCAACTTAACCTTGACTTGGGTCTTGCAAAGTGATTGGAAGAGGCATTGTTTATAGCTGTGGAGAGGATTGCAAGATTAGAATTCATGAGCATTGGGAGCAGAATAAAAAATAACCAAGGAATGTGACATAACTAAAAAATACACTCATAAGCATAGGAAAAAGCATCAATATATGTGTCAATATAAGCAAGTTTCAATGATTATGGTGACCCTTATTCCGATGCTTCATGGTACTCTCTCCCCTTTGAGGGGCAGCGGGAAACCAAGGCTCTCTGACCTTGCCAAATCCTCGGTCCCCACAAAAATTATTACCTTGATGAGGGGCATTACCCACTCAGGAACTCAAGGTCAAGGGAAAAGGTATCTCCTCCCCCTCCCCCTCCTCTCTCCCTCTCTCTCCTCATCCCTCTCCCTCTCCATCTCTCCTTCTCTCTATATCCCTCCCTTTAATTTCACACTCCCTTACATCCCCTTTAATCACCCTCTCTCTCTCCCCTTCCTTTACAAAATTCAGAATCATGAAGCATTTTCATTGGAATTACACCCCAATCCATTGTAGCCTCTTCAGCCTGACACATAAAATGAATGAAGATAAAATCTTTTGATGCATTTCTCGTACTAACTTGTAGTCTAGTTGTAGAGTATCATAGCTTTAGGGTCTCCATAGTCTTTAGAGGAGACCCAACTCCACCAATCGCAATAGTTCCTAATAGAGTGAGTCCCCTGAAGTCTATTATCACTGTCCACATTCATATATTTGGCATGCCGCCTTGCACTTTGGCAATGGGTACATCAGTGCTTAGTTTTCAAATTTATAATTATGGCATACCACGTTTGTATTTTGGCAGGGGGTCGTTCATCATGTTAGTGATACAATTTGCAAAGTGATGTTCTTTGGATTCAAGACAGTTAATTACACATATTTGCACTTCACATGCTTGTTTTTTGGCATCTCTGAGACATTGTTCCATCATGAATTAGTATCACATATTCACGGAGCACTCCTCTGACATCTCCGCATGTTGGATCATGGTTTACCAAACAATTATATTTGAGAGGGACTATTATAGCTTGCATAGGTTGAGCATAAGCCACACAGTTGCTCCTTATAGCATAATCCCCACAAAGGCTCTACTGCTGCTACATCTCATAGCATTCAACCCATCCTTAGCTTTATAGATGCTGAAAGATCAACATTCCTTTCTTCCCACAACTTCCATAGTGGAGCATCACAATGTTGCCATGAGCAGACACTCTTGATGGTAGAGGTAAGCCTCTAGCATAGAGTGCTAGACCGTCGCTAACATGGATCCCACTCATAGTATGATGATATTCTAGTAATGAGTCTGAATGAGATCCGTGTGATTGAAAAGAGCAATTACTACATCCTTCATCAAAGCGTATGTCATACAATACTCATTCGTCTTAGAAAATGCAAACAAATCCATCATATGCTAGCATGGATCAACCTCCTTTTTTTAATCATACATGCTTTTAGGTAAGCCCTCAATATGAGGCTCTTCCATCTACACCCCAGGGGGTTCACTAAGTAATATGTAAGATAGCACGTGCAACCGACATAAGGGGTTTTTTATTTTTATGGAGTTACATAAAAAATCCATACATAAGGGGTTTTTTAATTTAAAAGGGGCAAATTCGTAGGTAGGGTTTTTTTTTAATACCTCTTGATCGCAAGTGGTGTAGGGGATTTTTACATAGTGATCCACAGGGCATCTAGATCAACTCAGGCTAATTAATTTTGTGATGTTCAGCCATCACATTCTCCAACTCCATTTATTGCCGCACTAGATGGTTCAGATACACATAGGAGGTCAGCAAAGACCATGTAGATTGCAGACAAGTCCTTAGTATGAAGCTCTCACATCTTTGTATATGTAGAGATACTCCTCAAATGATTTGCTTCCATCATACATCACTGATTCTTTCACTGCTGACACTGAGCATATCATGTCCTTAGACTTAGTCTCCCTTAGGTCAGATTGGTGATTAGTCCTCAAACATCTTAGCACTGGCTAAGTTATGTCGAAGTGCATCGTGCTTGGATTTCATTGTCACCACCATCTCAGATTAATAGATCATTTATACATCAACGAAGAAGCTTTTGGAAACCTCAATCTTCCAACATGCACTTATAAATATACTACACAGTCCATGCTTGATGCGTATTAGTTGTTGGATCTATGCCTTTAGATCTATCCCAACAGCAACATTCCATAGCTTACACAACTTGGGGAGACAACTTATGCCTCTCCACATGTATCTAAATCTTCTAGGTCTTCTTATTAGCTCCTTCATCAAACCATGAAAAATGACAAATGTTTCAGCCAGCACAAGGAGACAATCTTCAACTCATGATTCTTGATCATACGTGTTTGACAGGCTGCTATGCCTTGTTAATCAATGAGCACCTTTCCTCTATTGGAGGTGCTCTCAATCCCAGACTTGATTCTTTGGAGCCTACTTTTATGCACTCCCCATCCATAGTGATTATGCGGTCTTCTATATCCCTGCATCCTATGACAATATTAATCTACTATGGCATACTGTAGGCAACATTACCAAAATTCTTTTGGTTTGGTAACACCCATATTCATCACAACCTTTTGGACTACATCCCATTGGCAAACTCACATCTAGATTCATCTTGTAGAGATCAGCTTGACAATTCACATTGATGTATGACGTGTTTAGCCTAGGCTCTCAGCAATTTGTAGCACGCATTCATCACACAATCATTGGCTGATCAAGTCATATTTGATTCAAGAGGAATTTCCTCTTTTTGGCATGCTTCTTTATTTTGCGTATTTATTCCCTAATGTGAAGGCTGGTCTATAAGTTAAGAAGGGAAACTAAAGGTGAAGTTGTATAAAATATACCTAATGTAAAGACGTCCATTCTATAGTCACTGTGCTCACACATGCACATACTACTATAATATTTTCAAATAGTCTTTTTCAATCCTTGTTCCATCATATGCACCCGGAAATCGAAAAAGATATATTGTACATGCACCCTCTATTTATGTAGTTTGATTTAAGAGGGGTGTTAATATTAGCATTAATTGCATTATTCTAGAAAGAATTAAGAGGGCATAAGGATAATCCCTAACCCTAAATGTAAGGGATAAAGATTCATATATTCATCATCATGTTCAATACAACATAGTATACAATTAGATATCACCCACTCTTACAACATCATGTATAGTAAGTCATCTCTTGTTCACTCTACTCTTACAACATCCTGTATAGTAAGTCATCTTTTGTGCACTCCTCCTCTCGGTCCTCCAACAAATGGCCTCCCTTGGTATAAAAAGTATAAAAAGACATTAAATTAGTGACCCAAATGGAATCTAATGCTTATGTGTTGTCTCATAGAGAGACACATGTCGTGGGATCCTGGAAGTGTGCTGACGGAGCTCCTCACTCTTGTGCTAGTCCTTGTGGAAGACTTGAGTAGTGAAGCCTTCAATCGTGTCACTTAAATGCCTACCATATCGTTGCAATGGGGTTTCCATTAAGAAGAAGGAGTTGAGAAAGAGAGAGGGGATGGGGAGGGAAAAAGGGAAGGGGGTGGAGAAGGAGACGAAGGTGAAGGGGAATTGTGGCAAACACCAAAGGCAAATAAGGAGAGCAAGCAAACCTCAATCTCAACACATGAGCAAGAAGAGAGCTTGTATTTCTCAAAGGTTGCATACAACAATGAAGACCAGCGTCAACTACTTGGACTTTTATACATGTCACCTTTTGAAGGGAGGGCCAACTCTCTCTCTCTCTCTCTTTACAACTACTTCGGCCCATATGTCACCAAGGCATATGATGATTCTGACAACCTTCTCTCTGTCTTCAAATGGCTCTTATGTTATCCATATACAGGATCCAAATGGATCATGTGCTATCCTTGCCAATTTGGGCAATCTTGGCGACTACTTCTAAACTGAGCCATTTGTGGCTCAAAACCCGTAGGGTTTGGATGGCCCAGATTTGTTAGCATGCTCAATGGCTATTAACATGGCCCCCTTGTTGAGCCGGTCCTCGGATTAGCCGCGCTACAATGAGTGAGTGGAGAGGGCCATCTGGAGTACTGCGTAGCGGTCCAATTGCCGTGGGGTGATCCATGTGAAATAAGGCTGGTACTTTCAAAAGTGGGTGGCATGCATGTCCTCGAAGGTTCGAATGCAATTGCCATGGAGATTTCAGACCCGAAGGTACAGGTGCAATCTTGGAATTGGAAGGGGCCAATGTCGGGGTCGAAGACAATCTGGTTGTTGAGAATGTGAAGTTTGTCATCAATTGGGACGACTGTGGGCAGGGAGATCTTAGAGCAACATCAGGATAAGGTGGTTGAAGTGCATTGCTGCGAACACCGCGGGGTCGAGTACCAAGCCATAGGTATTGTTGAATGACTGAAGGCGAAAGCAAAATCCTTCTTGCATCATCTCCTTGGGGAATTTGTACTTAGGGAAGTTGGATATAATGTTGGGATCTTTCTTTTGCAGCTCCCTGAAGTGGGCCCAGAACCATAGTTGTTCCATGGGCATATAGAGGGGAAGTATTCATCGCTCAAGGAGTGCATTGCGATAGTAGCACCAAAATTGCTCCTTCTTTTAAAATAGTAGGCACTAGCAAGGTTGGAGATCCGTGTCCATATCGATGAGGGAAATAGGCACATTTGGAGTTAAGTTGTAGCCACCGCATGTGTGCTTCGGGTTCGCCTCCAGTTGTTGAAGAATCTGTGATAAAAGTAGTGAGGGGGTGAAATTCCATTATTTCGCACAGATGAAGGCGGAAGCCTTCAAGTTGGCCTTCTAGTGATGCATGAGAGCGCTATTGGGTAAGTCCTTGAAGGACTGGAGGTCCGACCACCATTGTACATCTTATGGTGGTGATGAGGGGGGTGCTGGAGGAACATCATCATCAACGTTTGGCATGAGGTCCTCCTCCGCATGCCTTGTGGTCGAAAGGTTGATTGGCCTGTCGACTAGATTGGTCAGCTGCAACAATGTGATAACTTCGGGATACGCTACATGAATCGTTTCAAAATTGCTCACCAAGGACTTGTGTGAGTCCTTGAGACATTGGATTCCGAGGGGATGGTAGGTCATGAAGTGATAGGCAACTAAATGGTTCTGAGTTTGAACTACGGAAGCACAGACATAGGTCTGCATTCAATCGATGTTGGCTCATATGCTTTCGGGAGTACATACCCATGGGCTCTGTTCTTCAGGCTTGGTTAGCTGCATCATGTGATCGTCTTGTGGATAATTGGTGCACTTGTTGATTATTCGACACCATGCTAGGAAGTTTAAGAGAATGGGGTGGGTGGCTTAGGTTTGAAGATCGGAGGGACGGACTAGATATAGGCTGGCGGGCTAAAGATCTAGTGAAAAGTAGGACACAGCTAGAACTGGGCGACTATGGTCTGGATTTCAGCGAAGGATGATCGAGAGTGTATTGGGTGGGAAAGGGGTGGTGAAGTCAATGTGGAAGATAAGATTTTGTGCACGGAGTGCATTAAAGTGCATCTGTAGGGTTTGGGGGATTGTGCATAGGGATAATGTGTTAGTGGCGAGCTACCTCCTTGTACATGGTGAATTCTTGTTGCTCACTGTCTTCCAATGTGGAATCCTTTGGGCGTCCCGAGGTACGAAGCTTCTCATTTTCGGTCTACAAGGCGACAATGAGGGTTTTCTCCTTGGAGAAGAGGTCGTGAAGCATCTGGATTTGCCAGTCACATCCTAAAGGACAAATTGATGTAATGTGATCTAGAGTCCTAAGGTCTAAGGTTGTGAGTGTGTGAACACATTGTGTGCCTGGATAGGTGTCAGTAGGTGTGATTGAGTGAATATAGGTGTGTGGTGTGTGATTGAGAGAATCATGGAACTCATTGAGAGATTTGTGGATCTAGATGCTCTACTGAGCTCACATATGATGTCGCTACTTGATGTAATTAGAGCCTATATATTGGGCCTAGCACTCTTGAATAAACTCTCACTTTTGCTTCACTTGCTCAATACTTCTTGCAACTCCAACATGTGGTATCAGAGCATTGGTTCACTATCCTTGAGACCTCCTTGAGTGCCATGTCATCATCTTCTTCCTCACACTCTCTTCTTCTCCATTTTTTCCTCTTTTGAGCAGAATTTCCAAGCGCTTGTTCTCCCAATGTATGCAACCATTCTCCAAACCCTTTCAGCCATAGATTCCCCTCATATAGGCATACTTCTACTCTAGAGGGTTTTTAGAAATTGTCCTTCTACAGCCTGTGCTGATACTCGCTTCATCCCGCGCCACTTTCGTCAATTCAACTTGCTAGAGCTACCATTTCAAAAATAGTTTGAGGTGCACTTAGGAGACCCTATGGCTACCTGTTGGTGAATTTTTAGGGCTAATTTTCAAGGGAATGAGGAGAAACTAGGGAAAAACCAGTCGGGTTTTGAAGAAGACATGTTTTTGGAGGTGGAGAAGATGCTGTTACCCCTGGAGGTGTGAAGCTTCATTTGGTTTGAGACTTGCATTGAGTCTCTCTACTTCCAAGTACCTTTGATTGCACAGCGAATTGCCTCTACTTGATGCTTTGTTGAGTGAAGTAGCAATCCTCCAAGGTTCCTTTGTTTTCTACAAGCATTTCTAGACTATTTTTGAAGTTTGATGCTACACTAAATGCTAAGGTGATGCTTGAGGAGTTAAAGTACTGATCAAAGATTTAGAGATTCCTTATTAAGTTCAGTTGAATGCATTTTTCACCTTATTATTAGGAAATTCATCAATGAATTCAATGTCCATGTTTAAAGAGGCACTTGTTGTGAAATTCTCCATTAATGCTTGGATGCCCAATACACAAGCTTGCAATACTTGACTTTGAAGTATTAATGCCTTCTAAATTGTTTGAAATATAAAATCAAATGAAAGATATGTAAGCAATTTGATCTTAAATGCAATTATAAAAAAGCAAATAAAGAAGATTAGCCAAATATGGCTGATATGTAGGTGGGACAGCAAGCTGAAATGCCCTTGAGAAGATCATCTAGAGTGTCTAGACCACCTGATAGGTTTGTTCCAGGGGTAGACTATGTGATGCTTACTGATTGCAGGGAGCCTTCTTGCTACAGAGAGGCTATGATGTGCGAGGACCAACGCAAGTGGGAGTATGCTATGCAATCAGAGATGAGTTCACTTATGAAGAATAAGACTTGGGACTTGGTTTCTTTGCCACATGGAAAGAAAGCATTGCCATGTAAATGGGTCTGCAAGATGAAGGTCACAGGTGATGATGTGCCTAGGTACAAGGACCGTTTGGTCGCTAAAGGGTTCAAGCAAGAGAAGGGTGTGGACTTTGATGAGATATTCTCTCCGGTTGTGAAGATAACCACAGATGCATCCTTGGACTAGTGGCAGCAGAGGATCTGGAGCTTATGCAGATGGATGTCAAGACAGCTTTCTTGCATGAAGATCTGCATGAAGAAATTTACATGGTGCAACCGGAAGGCTTTGAAGAAAAGGGCAAAGTGAGAGTGCTCTCAACGGAAGCAAGAACGGAAGAGGGAGAGAGAGCGAGAGAGAGAGACAGAGAGCCACACAAGTTTTGGTGGGTGCAGAACCACCCTAATCTTCTTTTTCATTCATTTATATATGTGTTTGAGTATTGTACATAACTGGGGTTAAGGCACAGTGACCTTTAACCCCCACAACCTCCCACTTAAAGGACAATGTGCCTTTAAGGGAGAACAACCAGTGAGCATACTATCCAATGCCCATCAATACACGACAATACTCAAACCGCTGACTAGGTAGACTCTTCGTCAGCACATCTGCAGGGTTATCATCTGTATGAACCTTGACAAGCTCTATGCGCTTGTCCTCAAGTACCTCCCTGATGAAATGGTACCTGACCTCAATGTGTTTGGTCTTTGCATGAAAGACCGGATTCCGTGCTAGCTGAATAGCACTCATGGAATCACTATGCAATGTCGATACACCTGTATGAATCCCCAAATCTCCCACTAGCCGATCAAGCCATATAGCCTCCTTGCAACCCTCTGTGGCTGCAGCCTCTGTGGTAGACAAAGCCACGCACTTCTGTGCACGAGACATCCATGACACTGCACCACCTGCAAAGGTGAACACATAACCAGAAGTGGATCTCCTACTATCCACATGCCCTGCATAGTCTGAATCTGTGTACCCAAGTACACGCATGTCTCCTTTACCAAAGCAAATGCACATCTCCTTGGTACCCTTCATGTACCTCATGATGCACTTAACTGCCTCCCAATGCCTCTTTCCTGGATTAGCCATATACCGGCTAACAACTCCCACTGCAAATGCAATGTCTGGTCTAGTAGCTATCATAGCATACATAAGACTCCCAACTGCTGATGCATAAGGAACCTTGGCCATCATGGCCCTCTCCTCATCTGATTTGGGACTATCTGTATGACTCAGTTTCACATATGGAGGCAATGGAGTACTCACTGCCTTCCCCCCCTCCATATTGAAACGCTGTAATACTTTTGTAACATACTCTTTTTGTAAAAGCCAAAGGAGTTTCCTACTCCGATCACGCGTGATGCGCATACCAAGAATATGACCTGCAAATCCCAAATCCTTCATATCAAAGGCCTCATGCAACTTGGCCTTGAATGCATCTAGCTCATAAGTATTCTTGCTAGCCAATAGCATATCATCCACATATAGTGCCAGGATTATCAGGCTACTATCCTTAGCCCTTTTAGTGTAGAGGCAGTGATCAATTTCACTCCTTCTAAAACCCTAGGACCGAATGAAAGCATCAAACTTCTGATACCATTCTCTAGGTGCTTGCTTAAGACCATAGAGACTCTTTTTCAGCTTGCAAACTAAATGCTCTTTGCCCTTTTCTTCAAAGCCTTCCGGCTGCACCATGTAGATGTCCTCATGCAAATCCCCATGCAAGAAAGCTGTCTTGACATCCATTTGCATAAGCTCCATATCCTCTACTGCCACTAGTCCAAGCATGCATCTAAGTGTGGTCATCTTCACAACCGGAGAGAATATCTCATCAAAGTCCACGCCCTTCTCTTGCTTGAACCCTTTAGCAACCAAACGGGCCTTGTACCTAGGCACATCATCACCTGTGACCTTCATTTTGTAGACCCATTTACATGGCAATGCTTTCTTTCCATGTGGCAAAGAAACCAAGTCCCAAGTCTTATTCTTCATAAGTGAACTCATCTCTGATTGCATAGCATACTCCCACTTGCGTTGATCCTCACGCATCATAGCCTCTTTGTAGCAAGAAGGCTCCCCGCAATCAGTAAGCATCACATAGTCTACCCCTGGAACAAACCTATCAGGCGGTCTAGACACTCTAGATGATCTTCTCAATGGCATTTCAGCTTGCTGTCCCACTTGCATATCAGCCACATTTGGCTCATCATTTCCACCAATAGATGATCCATCATCTACCCTTGATTGTATACCTGTGGGAGTACTTGGTGGCACCATTTCTTGCACATTTGGTGCATGGACAGCTTGCTGCCTATCAACATATGCAGGTGGATTCACATCCTGGAAAGTGATTCTCCTCATTTCCACATCCCTCATGGGTGCCTTATGCATCTTCTTCTCATTGAAGACCACATCATGGCTGCGTATGATCTTCTTTGCTTCTGGATCCCAGAGACGATAGCCCATCTCTCCACTTTCACCATAACCTAGAAAGATGCATTTCCTAGACTTAGGATCTAGCTTCTTTCGAAGCTCTTTTGGCACATGTGCATATGCCTCACACCCAAATATACGCAAATGAGAGTAAGAGGGCTTCTTGCCACTCCATGCCTCTTCAGGAATACCACCATCCAAACTCTTACTAGGTGATCTATTGATCACATGCACTGCAGTCTTCATTGCCTCAGCCCAAAAACCACCAGAAAGACTTGCATTGGAAAGCATGCATTGCAACCTTTCTTGAATGGTACGATTCATCTTTTCTGCAACTGGATTTTGCTCTCGAGTACGAGGGGATGTGAGCTCCCTCTTAATCCCACGTGTATCACAGAAATGCTGAAAGTCATGAGAGAGATACTCTCCACCATTGTCAGTCCGTAGGCATTTAAGCATTCTACCTAACTGATTCTCAACCAAGGCCAGCCATTTCTGAAATACCTGGAATACATCACTCTTCCGAGCTATAGCATAAGCCCACACTTTCCTAGTTGCATCATCAATGAATGTCACATAGTATTCAGCCCCGCCTAATGACCGTGTAGGCATGGGACCACATACGTCTGAATGCACCAAATCAAGCATTTCAAACTCTTTCTTTCCCCTTCTTTTATGGGCTGATTTCGTCTGCTTCCCATAGAGACAGTGCTCACAAAATTCAAAATCAGAGAAACTCAAATGCGGTACATAACCCAAACGGCATAAGAGTTTCATTCCATTCTGGCTCATGTGCCCCAACCTGCAATGCCACAAAGAAGTGCTTGGCTGCTCGGTTATTGCAACAACATGATCAAATACCCCTGATACATGTAAGGGATACAAAGTCCCACACTTGGCACCCCTGGCCAAAAGCATAGAGCCCTTCTGAATTTTCCAACTCTGAAAGCCAAAAGTGGTGTGAAAACCAGCATCATCTAGCTGACCCACTGAAATAAGACTCTTGGTCAACTTAGGCACATGTCTCACATGTTTCAAAACAAATGCAGACCCATTTGCAAAAGAAAACTTTATGTCACCTGCTCCCACTATGTCACATGCATAGTCATTTCCAAGATGCACACAACCTGTCTTTCCACTATCATAAGTGGAGAACCATTCCCTATGGGGAGTAACATGGAATGAAGCACCAGAATCCAAAATCCAATCCTGGGAATATGCATCATCTGAAGTGGCAAGCAACTCTGCAGATAAACTAGACATGAAGAGAACATCATTGTCACTATCACGTGTGACTGCATTGATCTCCTCGATCTTCACTTTTCCTTTGTCCTCCCTTGGACTCTCTTCCTTTTGATTTGCACCCCAATTTGCATTCTTTTTCTTATCCTTTTGCTCTCTTTTCAGCTTGTAGCAATCCTTTTTCATATGGCCCTTCTTGCCACAATGGTAACACTCAATGTTCCGTGCCCTGGATTTGCTACGAGACTTCCCTCTTTCTTGGGACTTCCCCCTGAACTGTGATCTGCCCCTTTGCACATTTAAGGCTGCATCCTGCTTGTTGCCATCCATAGACTTCCGTCTAATCTCCTCGGCCAACAAGCTACCCACAACATCATCAAATTTCAGTACTCCACCAGGTGCAGAGTTACTGACAGCTGTACGGAAGGTATCCCATGAGGATGGCAATGAACATAAGAGAAATATTGCCTTAGTCTCCGCATCAAAATTCATTTTCTGAGCCTGAAGCTGGCTGAAAATAATATTGAATTCATTCAAATGAGAAGCAATGGAGACCCCTTCCTTCATCTGCAGCTCAAACAACCTCTTCATGAGGTAAACTTTATTAGAGGCAGTTTCCTTTTCATAAGTGGCACACAGTTTCTTCCACAAATCTTCCGTAGTCTGCTCATTTACTACTGTGAAATAAACTGACTCTGCAAGATGAAGTCTAATAGTAGACTTTGCTAATGCATCCAACTCATTCCAATCATCCCCAGACATATTTGCAGGCTTAGCTTCAATCCCTGCCAAGGGTTTAATCTGCTTCTTTTGAATAAGCACATCCCTTATCTGTTCTTTCCACAAAGAAAAGTTTGTCCCATCAAACTTTTTAATGCTGAAAAACTCTTTTTCAGGCATGGAAGAGGATGCCATGATGCAAATAAAGCAAAATCCCAAATGCTACTACCTGCAAGAGAGAATCACACCAAATACCAGGTGCACCCAAATGTGTATGCCACAATAGAGTGAAATATTACCAAAACTCAAAACTCAAAGCATCTGACTCATGTGCATATACTATGCATCCATATGAGCAAATCTGGCCCAAAAGAAAATGCCAATAAGTGCCAAATGACTCAAGGATAAACACTGTCCACTGGCATATGCATCAATAATGTCTCATCCAAGAGAGCATAGCACTATCAGTGCATCACTTGCAATGTTTCAAAGCTGTCCCTCAGCATAAAATAGCATCCATGTGCAAAAAGCGTCCATAAAAATAGCATCCCACAAGGCAATTTGGGCCTATCAGCGCATCCAACAAGGACCGCAATGCATCCAAATGGCCTATAAATCATCCACTGCAACCCAATGCATACCACGAATGAGCGCACACTGCTCAAACTGCAACCAGAGTGATCTGCATAAGGTATGCTCAAGAAATCATAGTCCCACGGTAATGAGCGCTACTGAAAATAGAACCTGAGATGCCTCAAAACATGGGCGCCATTGCATAATCGGACTCAGCAAGAAAATCTGCAAATATCTCTCTTCTGCCAGAGCTCCAAAATCCCAACCGATGAGTGAGAAATGGGAGTCAACACTTATCCACTGCCATGTGGCATAAATCTAAGGTTTTAAAACCTTAGTATGAAAAATGCATAACAGAGAGACGAAATCGAATACACAGAGATCTATAACTCTGAAAATCCTCCACCAAATCGCGCAAGAACTGATAGGTAGGGGTTTTTGGGCATCGGGAACGCAATGGGACAGACGGTTTTGGAAACCGTGGCCTCAATCACTGGGTCCAACACACGGATTGAAAAACGTTTTTGGAAACAGAGCTATCTGTAAACTCCACCGGAGTGCGAATGATGAGCAACATAGAAGTTTTAGGACCTCCTGAGTCCACCGGAACTGACAGATCTGCAAATGGTTGCTCCAAACTTGAGTTCCAACACCCGGGCAAAAAACGCAGAAACTGACACAGGGAGTCAGAAATCCACTGAAATGATCCCAGATTCAAGAATAAAGGTGTTTCCAAGCTCCTAAAGTAATGTGGACACCAAAAGCAAGCAATAGTTGCCTCTACAAGTCAATACGGAGTCTCTGTCATCGAACGGAACAGGGAAAAGCTCAAAAAACGACTTTTTCTTTGAAAGCTCTTAACAGGCTCTCAAAACCACTTCGCAAAGCCAAAGTGACTTTTCCAAATGTTCCTCCAAGGTCTCTGAACACTCGGATGCAAGTAAAGTCACCCACAAAGCTTCCCACAGAGCTTCTCCTTCCTCCCACAGAGCTGCTGAGCTTCAAGCATTCACGCACGCTCAGCTAGATCACCCGGGCTCTGATACCAGTTGAGAGTGCTCTCAACGGAAGCAAGAACGGAAGAGGGAGAGAGAGCGAGAGAGAGAGACAGAGAGCCACACAAGTTTTGGTGGGTGCAGAACCACCCTAATCTTCTTTTTCATTCATTTATATATGTGTTTGAGTATTGTACATAACTGGGGTTAAGGCACAGTGACCTTTAACCCCCACACAAAGAGCATTTAGTCTGCAAGCTAAAGAAGAGTCTCTATGGTCTTAAGCAAGTTCCTAGAGAATGGTATCAGAAGTTTGATTCGGTCCCAGGGTTTTAGAAGGAGTGAAATTGATCACTACCTCTACATAAAAGGGCTAAGGATAATAGCCTGATAATCCTGGCACTATATGTGGATGATATGCTATTGGCTAGCAAGAATACTTATGAGCTAGATGCATTAAAGGCCAAGTTGCATGAGGCCTTTGATATGAAGGATTTGGGACTTGCAGGTCATATTCTTGGTATGTGCATCACGCGTGATTGGAGTAGGAAACTCCTTTGGCTTTCACAGAAGGAGTATGTTACAAAAGTATTGCAACAAGGCAATGAGTACTCCATTGCCTCCATATGTGAAACTGAGTCATACAGATAGTCCCAAATCAGATGAGGAGAGGGCCATGATGGCCAAGGTTCCTTATGCATCAGCAGTTGGGAGTCTTATGTATGCTATGATAGCTACTAGACCAGACATTGCATTTGGAGTGGGAGTTGTTAGCCGGTATATGGCTAATCCAGGAAAGAGGCATTGGGAGGCAGTTAAGTGCATCATGAGGTACATGAAGGGTACCAAGGAGATGTGCATCTGCTTTGGTAAAGGAGACATGCGTGTACTTGGGTACATAGATTCAGACTATGCAGGGCATGTGGATAGTAGGAGATCCACTTCTGGTTATGTGTTCACCTTTGCAAGTGGTGCAGTGTCGTGGATGTCTCGTGCACAGAAGTGCGTGGTTTTGTCTACCACAGAGGCTGAGTATGTTGCAGCCACAGAGGGTTGCAAGGAGGCTGTATGGCTTGATCGGCTAGTGGGAGATTTGGGGATTCATACTGGTGTACCAACATTGCGTAGTGATTCCATGAGTGCTATTCAGCTAGCACGGAATCCGGTCTTTCATGCAAAGACCAAACACATTGAGGTCAGGTACCATTTCATCAGGGAGGTACTTGAGGACAAGCACATAGAGCTTGTCAAGGTTCATACAGATGATAACCCTGCAGATATGCTGACTAAGAGTCTACCTAGTCAGCGGTTTGAGTATTGTCGTGTATTGATGGGCATTGGATAGTATGCTCACTGGTTGTTCTCCCTTAAAGGCACATTGTCCTTTAAGTGGGAGGTTGTGGGGGTTAAAGGTCACTGTGCCTTTACCCCGGTTATGTACAATACTCAAACACATATATAAATGAATGAAAAAGAAGATTAGGGTGTTGTGCACCCACCAAAACTTGTGTGGCTCTCTGTTTCGCTCTCTCCCTCTTCCGTTCTTGCTTTCGTTGAGTACTCCATTGCCTCCATCTGTGAAACTGAGTCATACAGATAGTCCCAAATCATATGAGGAGAGGACCATGATGGCCAAGGTTCCTTATGCATCAGCAGTTGGGAGTCTTATGTATGCTATCATAGCTACTAGACCAAATATTGCATTTGTAGTGGGAGCTGTTAGCCGCTATATGGCTAATCCAGGGAAGAGGCATTGGGAGGTAGTTAAGTGCATCATGAGGTACATGAAGGGTACCAAGGAGATGTGCATCTGCTTTGGTAGAGGAGACATGCAAGTACTTGGGTACACAACTTCAGACTATGCAGGGCATGTGGATAGTAGGAGATCCACTTCTGGTTATGTGTTCATCGTTGCAAGTGGTGCAATGTCGTGGATGTCTCGCGCACAGAAGTGTGTTGCTTTGTCTACCACATAGGCTGAGTATGTTGAAGCCATAAAGGGTTGCAAGGAGGCTATATGGCTTGATCGGCTAGTGGGAGATTTGGGGATTCATACAGGAGTACTGACATTGTATAGTGATTCCATGAGTGCTATTTAGCTAGCACAGAATCCGGTCTTTCATGCAAAGACCAAACACATTGAGGTCAGGTACCATTTCATCAGGGAGATACTTGAGGACAAGCGCATAGAGCTTGTCAAGGTTCATAAAGATGATAACCCTGCAGATATATTGATGAAGAGTCTACCTAGTCAACGGTTTGAGTATTGTCATGTATTGATGGGCATTGGATAGTATGCTCATTGGTCGTTCTCCCTTAGAGGCACATTGTCCTTTAAGTGGGAGGTTGTGGCGGTTAAAGGTCACTGTGCCTTTACCCCGGTTATGTACAATACTCAAACACATATATAAATGAATGAAAAACAAGATTAGGGTGTTGTGCACCCACCAAAACTTGTGTGGCTCTCTGTTTCGCTCTCTCCCTCTTCCGTTCTTGCTTTCGTTGAGAGCACTCTCATTCCCTTACTTGAAAAAGGAGGTTGATGCATGATTGATGGGATCGAGCCTCGATAATATATTCAAGTTCAACTCCCCTCTGAATAATTTGACACATATCACAAAACTTGCTCAATTTCTCGTCTCAATTATGAGAAAGAGATTCACTGGTGGGGCTTATTCTATCTAGTGGATGGCACATTCATCGCCTTCATGCTAGGTATTTGGGTATAAGGAGTGATGATGAATAATCTTGATGAGCATCACATAGGATCTTTGACGAGCTCTTGATCCCTTCATGGGGAGGAATTTGACATCATAGGATCCTCCACAAGCTCTTGATCCCTTGATGAGGAGGAATTTGACATCATACGAACAACATAATGTGTCACATGAAGAAACGTTTGAAATTTGAGAATCTTGAATGTGATAAATCCATCTAACTTCATCTCCAGCCATTCATATCCCAAGACGGCAACAACGCATAATCTTTGCTCACCACAAACCTTTAGTAAGCATGTGTGCTTCAAATCATCCTTGGATATCAAGCTCGAATTTTCCATAATGCCTATGTAGTGAGAACATGTAATATCTTACAGAATCCAAACACCACCACCACATAGTTCTACTGAATGAGAGAAGCTCCTCATGCTGATACATCTACATAGACTTCCTAATTATGTGTAATTCCTCTAATATAAGTCCATGATACAATTATCCTTGAGAACAAGACATGCAAGACTGTTGCAAGATCAAGACGGATAGATGAAAAGGCAAGGAAAATACCTTCCTCCTCCTCACTATTGATGGTCTCGTTCATAATTTGGAAATCTAGGAAATATATCTTGTCTCCACCTTAAGAAAGAAATCTGACAATGTGCACAGTTGCTCTTTGTTAGACATAAGTATAATCATCACAATATCCATGTATCTCATTTTGGGGATGCTTGGTGCAATCACCAAGAATAGTTCCTCTATCACCACTGTGGCTTTGGTTCTTCCTTCTCAAGTTGGTTCTCCTTGTTCTTCAGTTAGTCTCCCCTTTTCAATCTATAATCATGTGTTGGGTGTCCTAGCCTACCTCAGTAACATCAATTATCTTTTTTCTTCTTGCCTCCACCCTTTAAAATCTAATGCAACAAAGGCCTTGTCCTTAGTCTTAGGCCCATATTTCTTATTTCCTTACTTTCTTTCACATGAGCATAATCCCAAGCTATTCAAGGATGAGTCACTTGGATTGTTTTGCATTAGTTAATGTGATAACCGAACCTATGAAACTCCTAAGAAGCATATTGAGAATTAGCAATGCTAGTTGATTTGTGTCAACCTTTTACCAACTTCTAGCTGACTTTTGATAAGCTTGACCTTCATTAAATTCTAAATTACTAGGTTTCCTTCCTCCATATTCATTATAAACAATTGATCTTGGAGTGTTAGGATTTTGCTAGTGTTTTTGGTCTCATACAAGGATGGTCCAAGCCTCCTTTGCACTATTCACCATCTAGATATGAGAACTCCTTTCACTTGTTAAACTGCCAATGATCATTGATAGCAACTTTATGACTCAATACCAACTTTTAACCTTTGTTCAATCAGCTTGGCATAACTAACATCTTCCCCAAAAAAACCCATTGGTCCCAAGGTCGCCAATCTACCCCTCCAAATTCTTCTAGCCACCATGTGGCTTCTAGACTTCACCTTATAGTTTGGATAATTGACTCAGTCTACATTGCCAATGTCCCCAAAGTTGGGTGACAATATCTGTGAACCCATGGGATCTTGAAGAGGTTAAAAGATTAAGCTAACATATGAATCGCTCTACTACCCTTGTTTGAAGCACACCTATCTAGATGGAGCCACAAAGCACATGTCTGAGTGGATTTTCAAATCCAATCTCATGCCAAAGTTTGATCTTCTTTGAAACCAAACATCACCTTCTAGCTCTAATTCCATGTTAGAGTTTAACTTTGTATGAAATTTGATTTTAGACAATGCCTAAACCAATACACACAATAGAAAAATGTATGAACCTCCGAGATCACACCCTAATCTAGACCCTACTCAATGCATGCACATAAGAATGAATAAACTCCACTCTCATATTTGGAAATAGAAGATGAGATATTGCAACTAAAATATGTATAGATGCACCATAAATAGGACCAAAAATGAGTACACTAGAGGCTGTATAGGCTACATCACTTGATCAATATTGTAATGCTCCACTAGTGCTAGATCTGTATCCTCTTGATGCTGCCAATACTTTTTCTCTCTCCTATTTCATGCATCTCAATAGGTCTTCAATGGCTTATGCAAGAGCTCCAAAATGCCTCTTTGACACACTATATGTGCTCTACACCCTTCCTTTTGGAAATACCTTTGCTAGTGCCTTGAACTCCACCCTTTTGTGACCAAAATCACCTTTGCAAGTGTCTAAAATATGCCTCTAAAAAGTCTATAAAGAATCCTTTAACAAAGAAAGACGTGTGAACTTTGTAGCATATGAGCATATCACACATTTGAAAATTTCACAATCAATCAACTTTACCTTTTTTTGCATAATGTTGATAGTGATTATAAAGACCACCTCAACGACGTGATAGGGTTACCTTGGATGATTGTCATCAATAAAAAATACTACCAATAAGTAGCTTGACATCAATAGATATTATACCCCCAGTAACCACCATTATATTGTTAATAAAAATATTCCACTAATAGAATCTTGAACTTGTATGATTGGATATTTCTAGTCTTACAAAGGGGCGAGTGTGTGTGTGTGTGTGTTTGCACATGCACATATGACCAAAAAAATGTATAATGATTTCACCCAAAAAGAGTGTGTTGTATAATGAGCTTTTGTCATTTTGTAATTGCTTCCCCCTTCTTTCTTTTAGGGGTTGCACATTAAAGATATAAATATAACTTGATTTCACCCCCAAAAAATGTGTGTGTGTGTGTGTGTGTGTATGTGTATGTGTTTAGATTAAAAAGTCCCATCAATAATTGAGCCATACAATTAATTCCATCAATTGGATAAAAAGTTTAAAAAGAGAAACATATAAGGAAAAAATGTTTGAGACATCTAAGTTGAAAAATGCAACTAGAGTTTGCAAAAATTTTGATCAAAATTAAGAATTTTCAATAATATTGAGTTTGACAAACATAATATTAAAAAAAGATGTCGAATCCTCAGGCAATCCAGGTTCCTAGGTCAGGGTCCACTTACCTTCCACCATCCAAATAAACTTATGTTTGGGTAGATAAGTAATGCCTTTTTTCCCCGGCTTGTCATCGCTTTACCTAGGAATATAAACAACCATATGGATTCTTAGATAATTAAAAAAACAATTTAGCCACAAGTGAAGTTTAAGTCACAAGTGGAGCAAGGAGCGAATGAGTGCATGGGTTAAGAAGAGATTAGAGGACGATTAGTGGGCTTGGTATGTGGGGTGGTTAAAAAGAAAATGTAAAGGAAAGATGTCACAAGGGATACATAAAAGAATAATTCATAGTTAGGAAAGTATTCATGTGTGTGTGTGTGTGTGTGTGTGTGTGTGTGTGTTTGTGTAAAGAAATAAGTGTCTGTGTGTGAGAGATACATTTACTAATCAAATTTATTTTATCTGTGTGTGTGGCCCCTAGCCTAGAGGGTAAGACCATATGGTGGGGAGTAAGCCCACCATGTGGAACTTACTCCCCACATGCATATGTTAAGTGAATAAAAGTGGATCTGTATGATAAGTGTCAAAATGAAAAATAATGCCAATTGTAAATGAGTAAACCACTTCTTCAAAATAGAGATAAAAGTTAGTAAAAAATAAGGTGGATCACAACATGACTAGGGATTATCCATGCTAAATAATTATCCAATGGATGTGAATTAATTGTTTGGCACCAGCCTGACCAAAGGCTAGTTGGGAAATCAAGGTGTGTGTTTAGATTTAAAAATCCCATCAATAATTGAGCCATACAATTAATTCCATCAATTGGATAAAAAGTTAGAAAAGAGAAACACATAAGGAAAAAATGTTTGAGACATCTAAGTTGAAAAATGCAACTAGAGTTTTTAAAATTTTCGATCAAAATTAAGAATTTTTAATAATATTGAGTTTGACAAACATAATATTGAAAAAAGATGTCGACTCCTCAAGCAGTCCAAGTTTCAAGGTCGGGGTCCACTTACCTGCCACCATCCAAACAAACTAGGTGTTACAACATCATTTGTTACGTTTGGGTAGATAGGTAATGCCTATTTTCCTTGGCTTGTTATCGCTTTACCTAGGAATATAGACAACCATATGGATTCTTAGATAATTAAAAAAACAATTTAGCCACAATTGAAGTTTAAGTCACAAGTGGAGTAAGGAGCAAATGAGTGCATGGGTTAAGAAGGGATTAGAGGAGGTATGGGGTTGAGATATGGTGCCATGAGCATATAGATTAAAGGCTAAGGTATGGTATAGGAAAGAATTAAAGTAGCCACCCTAGGATGTGGACTACATGATGGAGATGTGGATCGAGGATATCCAAAGGAGAGATGTGGATGAGAGGATCCCACAAGTGTTGACTATTCTAAGGACACTCTCTATATAAGAGGCCTATCATGTATTGTTGAGTAGAGAGAAATGCACACACAATCAAGATTCTATTTATGAGTCAAAGCTAATATATCTTGGAACCTAATTGACTTGAGGTACATGTCTCTTCATCATGTTTCCACATAGGTTCCATCCACCTTAGAGTGCTCCATAGATCCGTACGCACGTTTTGTCATGGTATCAGAGCTTACGATTGCTCAATCTTTGAGACATTTTGAGTGTGAGATTTATTCATGAAGTGTTTTGCAAGGTTGCTAAGTGGTAGGTTCCTTCACATCGAGTTTTGTTTAGTGTCTCTCTTGTATGAGTGTTCTCCAATTGTGCACTTGAGAGGGTTGTAAAAGGAGGTTCTAAAGAGAAAAAGATGCACTACAATATGAAGAAAAACTCTCTGAACAACATTGAGCAGCCCAAAGTAAGAAATCCAAAACAATAGCCATAAAGCAAGTGGATACATTAGTTCAATGTAGTAGACTCAAAGCAAAGCTCTCCAATCTCAAAGCAAAGCATAGTCAGTACCAACAATGCCAATGGGCTGCAAGCCTCTCCAAAGCCTTGGCACCCAGCAGGCTCTAGCACCTACAACAAGCAATGGCTCAAGCTACATAGGTAGCTCCTCTAGCACCTTGAAAGGCCATCAACAAAGCAACTACAACAACTAGCTTCATGCAAACAAGGAACAGATAATGCGACCCAAGGACAGTGCTCCATCAATGACGAGTCTCCCAGCTTCAAAGCTTAACTCCGCCATCAACACCTAGACTCTCCACAGCCATGACTAAAGCCTTGTTCTCTTTAAAGGCCTTGTAGGAGCCTATAGTGCATCATGCCTTCTATGCAACAGAGCTCACAAGGCCTCCATACCCGACTCAGTAACACACAACTCGACTAGTGGAGAGGCGAATGCACATGGTGGAAATCCGCAGCTCCTAGGCCACACAATGACGGGCATGGCTAAGGAGCCCAAAGGGCGGCTCTGCAACAAACACCTACAATCTGTAGCACCAACTAGCAGTCCCGACCGATGGCCTCCCAAACGACAAGCCTCAACTAGCAGCGAAACTACCTCATTTAGCCTCTCCATGGCTCCTACACTCCAGCAAAACCCAAATTCGCAAATCGCGCGCCATCCTGCTCCTCTGCGAGCCATCGCCCCTTGCAACAGATTTCCTTCAAAGCTTTTCTTTCTCCAAGGTTCCCTTGGATTGACACATGGAAGATAATAACTAACCATGGTTAGTTAAGAGCACCCTTGGTTGAGTTTGTACTCACTATGGTTAATTTAACCTTGGTTAAAGTTTATGGTTAGGTTTAGTTGGACCATGGTAAGGTTAATGTAACCTTGGGTTAACCTAGTTGGTTAAAGTTTATGGTTAGGTTTAGTTGGACCATGGTAAGGTTAATGTAACCTTGGGTTAACCTAGTTGGGTCAAAAGATTGCCACATCAGCATGCACAATCAGCATAGTGCCACCTCAGCACAATAACCTGTTGTCGAGCACAGTGTTGTCTCTATTTTACCCAAATGTAGGTTCCGAGGGTGTTGGTCACCTACAATCGTGTCGTTGCTCATTGTAGCATAGGTGTTCACAAGTGTAGCATAGGTCCTCAGGTCGTGTTCCTGTGAGAGGTATAGGCTAAAGCATGGAAAGCAGATCTCATGCGTGCATGAATGAGAAAGAAGGCTTGATTATAACGATTGATGGAGGCGAGAAGTTCAATCAATTGTAGGGGATAATGATCTCTGATTGTTGTTGCATTGGCATTCTTAAGATTCACACATATTTTGTGGAGTGGGGGGTGATGGAGATGGGGTGGTGGAGGAGATGGGAGGTGGAGCTGGAAGGGGAAAAGGGGAGATGGGGTGTAGAGAGAGGTAGAGAGATGGCGAAGGAGAAAAGGATGGTTACCTTGAGTGGGGGAGATGGGGGATGGAGGGAAAAAGTGGAGGTGGTGGGGAGGAAGATGATGGGAGGTGGAGATGGAGATGGAAGAGGGGTTGACGGAAAAAGTGATGGTGGAGGGGGGTTGACGGAAAAAGTGGTGGTGGTGGTGGTGGAAATGGTGGACGGAAGTTGGAGAACAGAAAATAGAGATAGATGGAAAATATGAAGGCTTAATGGAATTTGGAGAAGGGAGTGGCTATCAAAAGTGTGGGGAAAGAAATGAGGGGGGTTGGTGTTGCTTTTATACGATGTGGGGGGATTAAGGGTTAATTTTGGGTGTTTAGCGTATTAATGTGATTTTGTAAGTTAACACTATCCTTTTGCATTATTTGGAAGCATTTTTTCACTCCTTTGCCTTGAGGGGTAGCATAGGTATTCACAAGTGTTGCATAGGTCCTCAGGTCATGTTCCAATGAGAGGTGTAGGCTAAAGCATGGAAAGCAGATCTCATGCGTGCATGAATGAGAAAGAAGGCTTGATTATAACGATTGATGGAGGCTCGCCTCCACGAGAGTTCAAGGGTTTAGAAGGGGATTTCATGGTTAGAAAGGGGGACAGGGTTGAGAGAGTGAACTAGGAGTTCCAGGGTTCAGAGGGGGTTGCAGGGTTTAGGAGGAGTCCAAGGTTGAGGAGTGGAGAGCTAGTCTCTTTCGCGGATTCAAGGGGTAAGGGTTGAGGAGGAGGGAGGGAGAAGGAGGAGGAGGAGAAGGGAGGAGGAGGAGGAGGGAGGAGAAGGGAGGGAGGAAGGAGGAGGAGGAGGAGGGAGGAGGAGGGAAGAGGAGGAGAAGGGAGGAGGAGGAGGAGGGAGGAGAAGGGAGGAGGAGGGAGAAGGGAGGAGGGAGAAGGGAGGAGGAGGAGGAGGGAGGAGAAGGGAGGAGGAGGGAAGAGGAGGGAGAAGGGAGGAGGGAGAAGGGAGGAGGAGGAGGAGGGAGGAGGAGGGAAGAGGAAGAGAAGGGAAGAGGAGGAGGAAACGGGAGGAAGGAGGAGGAAGGAGAAGGAGATGGGAGGAGAAGGGAGGAGGAGGAGGAGGAGGGAGGAGGAGAAGATGGAGGAGAAGGATGAGGGAGGAGGAGGAGGAGGAGGGAGGAAGAGGGAGGAAGGAGGAGGAGGAGGGAGTTCAAGGGTAGAGAGTGCAAGGGTAAGGGCATGCTAGAACATGATAGTGTAAGAGAGCATGGATGCAATAGAGATCAATCACATGAACACAATAGTGAGCTTGAACTGCAGTAAGCCACATCATCAAAGGCCCCTTTTTTATCAAAACTTTGGCAAGCCGTAACTTCCAATCCAAGAAGACTTTGGACATGCTCCAAAAAGGAAAAGTGATCGCCTTTTCAAGCTCTACGCGCGTGTCATGTCAAAATCATTGTATGAAATTAGACATTCCCATCGAAGCAAAACAAAGCTCATGGTAAGACCTTTGCAACAAATGGAAAAGCAACAGATGAATGCACAAAGCATGTTGGAAGCACAAGTACATGAGATGACCATAGCCCATAATATGGCATCCACACATAAAGAGTTAAGCACATGGAAGAACAAGGCATCACGCATCAAGCTACATTAGGCAAAGAAGAGAACGGCATCAACATCAAGCATTGAGAAGCAACAACCTTGCCACCTTCAGCCCATATGTTTGTAAATCAAGCCTAACCACCTGAGAGTAGCTTATGAAAGCACCCAAGGGAGGTATTGACATGTAAAAACCACACTTGACGACCTTAAGTAGCAATGCATGCACTAAGGGGAGGTGATGGAATGTAAACTCACATCTGACCAACTTGCGGCAGCCAATGGATCATGGCACCAAGGGGAGGTGTTGAGATATGGTGCCATGAGCACATAGATTAAAGGATAAGGTATGGTATAGGAAAGAATTAAAGTAACCACCCTAGGATGTGGACTACATGATGTGGAGATGTGGATCGAGGATATCCACAAGGAGAGATGTGGATGAGAGGATCCCACAAGTGTTGACTATTCTAAGGGCACTCTCTATATAAGGCCTATCATGTATTGTTGAGTAGAGAGAAATGCACACTCGCTCAAGATTCTATTTATGAGTCCAAGCTAATCTATCTTGGAACCTAATTGACTTGAGATACATGGCATGAGCACACTCTTCATCATGTTTCCACATAGGTTCCATCCACCTTAGAGCGCTCCATAGATCATGAGGTATGCATGTTTTGTCAAACGATTAGTGGGCTTGGTAAATGATGGGGTGTCCAAATTCTAAAATGATGGGGTGTCAAAAATTAAGCATAAGAAAAGAAAGAGAGCACACTGCATCTGTGTGTGAAATAGTTAAATTCTTTTTTCAATATCATAAAAAAAAACAAGGGGGGTAAGCATAAAGACCATCAATGACAACTAAGGAATGCTCAACAAGCTAGAGAAGTCAGAAGACTCAAAGGAGCACACAATTGCAGCAAAAGAAAACTTGAAGACACCACAAGGGTTAGCGCTTAGTCAGCTAAGGAGCAAGAGATTCCCAACCCATGATACCTCTAAAAAAAGTATTACTCCACCGCCTTTCCACCAAATGCCACATGGCCATCAATATGCCTAGTTAGGAGAATATTAATCCCCACGTTTTATCTAAAAGACCATTAGCACTCTAATTCAAAGGTTAAGAATATTATAAGTATCCCAAGAGCAACAATTAATCCAAAGCCCATGAATAAAAAATTATAAGAGGAGAAACTATTAAACAAGAGCTAGCATAACTATATATGAAAATGTCCAAGAGCCAAAATAAAAATACAAGGGAATTTTCATACAATAGCTAATTCAATACAAAAGGGATTAGGTCTAGAAGTAATACAAAGTGACAATTAAAGTCATTCATACGAGGGAATGAGAATTTATTATCATACATAAGTATGAGCATGTCAAAGAAATTGGAAGAGAGAGAGAGAGAGAGAGAGAGAGAGTGTGTGTGTGTGTGTGTGTGTGTGCGCGTGCGCGCGTGTGTGTGTGTGTGTGTGGAAGACTTGACAGCACCCCTTTGTATAGTGAAAAGACAAAAGAGAGAAGCTAAACAATGGAATAGAAAGAGAAACTTATTTCATTAAAGGAAAAGATTGTGCAAGTCGGTAAACCCCTATTAATAAAAGAAAACCAGCATTGGGCCGTTTTGTAAAAATAATTTTGCGTAAACTGCATAGAAGTTGAGTTTGGATAAGTCCTAGTTAGGAAGACAGGTGTCATAAACACCCCTTTCTTGTTATCGGAATCACAATAAAAATTAACACTTGGCCGTACACTTATGAAGCTTAATGTAAATACAAATTTGTTTGGGTAGAGGAATGAGTTTAGAGGTTATAGAGAGAGAAATATTGAACCTTTGTAGAAGGTGGGTAGGTGAGAAGAGGTGTGGAAGGGGAGGGGTTTATGTAAGAAGAGTGTGGAGGAGGAAAAGATGATAGCAGGTGTTTCAATCGATTTCAACCTAGGGCTTAGAGGTGATGACTGAGTCCTAGCTACACTATGATTCCCTTAGCAAATTAAGCATATAGGAGGAATGCCCACCTCACTAGTCATGCATAACGCACCCACACGTTTCGAGCACCACAAATAAATTCCACAAATAAAAGCCCCAAGAGATACTTGCTTTGATCAACACACACGGCACCTTCAAGAAAGAGGAGGGGGGGAAAACAAATGTGTAAGGTCAAAGGGAGAAGAAAGGACCTGTGCGTCCATTCGTGTGAGGGGTGTGGATGGAAGGTCACGCAGCTCAGGGAAAAACATGCACGACTATCAAAGCTTTATGGTGGCGCTGGTCGATCATGGTGGCTACTGGTCATGGCGACTGGCTGTTTGGAGTTTACAGGGCAAGATTGCCGCGGTAAATAAAGGTCCATGAGTAGCAGTAGTGGACAGTAAACTATAGCTAGGTGCATAGCATAGATGTAGGCAAAGTCATAAAAGGAGTAATGAGTATAGGTGATGGGTTTGGAGGTGGATAGAGGAGAAAGGTCTTTAGGTTTAAATAGGCCTGGAGAGTGGGTAGTCAAATAGTTGGGAAGATAGCGAGATAGAGAGACTAAGGGGTACGTGCCAAGAGTTTGTAAAGAATGTAGAATGGTGGGGAGATGTGACGCATAGGGGGGTTGGGTCTAAATGAAGGTTATTTTTTTAAAAATTAAATATGTTAAGAAAGAAAATAAGGGCTTATTAGGAATAAGAAATAGAAAAAATAAAATTTATAATATATAGAGGGAAGATAAAAGTAGGGAAAGAGGTATGAAGTAAGAGAGGGGAAAAAAGGAGTTGTTAGGAAAATTTTAAGTTAGGGAAAAATAGAAAAATAAAAGGAAAGAAAACAAAGAAGGGAAAATAAGGAGTAAACTAGGAAAAAACTAAAGATAAAAAACAAGAAGCAAGAGGTTGAAATCTAGGAATAAATAAAAAGGAAATTAGTATGAAAAACTAGGTAGGAGAAAAATAAGGAAAATAAACAATTGAAAATAAGATATAGTTAAAAATATTGGAAAGAATTAAGGAAAAACGTGAAGAAAATTTAGGGAAGATTAGGACCATTTAGGAAAATAAAGGAAATTAGGGGGAAAAGGAGGTAGCAAATAAAATTAGGAGAAAAAAATTAATTGAGGAAAATTAGGTTAAAAATAGGGAGAAATAATTAGGCAAAAAATAGAGGGAGTGTAATCAATCTAGGGAGTGAAAAGGAAAAAATAGGTATATGAAAAATTAAGAGAAAACTATGAAAATTAATAATTAGGGGGAATATAATGAGCTAGAGTAGGGGAAAAGAGAGGGGGTAAGTTGGGAAAGGGAGAGGATTTTTAGGGGAAATTAGGTGAAAGAGGAGGAAGAAGGGTAGAGAGAGAGTGGGGGAAAATTTGAGAGAGGGAGAGGGGAGAGGTAGTTTTAAAAAAGGGTTTTCAAAAGGACTTTAAAGGGAAGAAATGTAATTTGCAAGGACAAAAGAGAAAATGAGGATTGTGTGTGTGTGTGTGTGTGTGTTGATGTGTGTGTGTGTGTGTGTACCCACCTTTGCCAAAGTAGGATACAACACACTAGGTGAGACAGTAGGTCATCACCTAGGTTATGACCTACTATCTACCCAAAGAGGTTAAGAAGTATTGAGAAGTGCAATTTTAAGGAATGGAAAATATGTACTTGAGTAAGGTAGGTCAAATTTTAACAGTGTGGAAGCAAATTGATTAAGTTGAGGTCTTAATAATAGCAATATCAAGCATGGAGAGGAAAGTGATAATTCTGACAATTGTTCAGGTTAGAAGAGCCCTTAAAAGGCAAATTTTAAAAAAGTAAGTGGAATAAAATAGTGTTGCTCATAAGAGCCATGAAAATAGTCAAAAGGCCAAGGGCCATGATGACTTAAATGTATTGTTTGGGAGGCAAGAGCGAGGGTTGGGAGTGGGTTCTTGAGAGATATGGATTGGAGTGTGACATCCCATGAGGAAAGGGGGGAATTAATGTAAAAAGATGTAAAAAGAAAAGGGGAAGAAAAGGGAGGAAAAGGGAAACAAGGGGGAGGGGGGGGTTGTTAGGAGTTGGTTTGTAAGGGGAAAAGGAAAAATTAAGAGAGTGAAAAAGGGAAAATTAAATAAGGGATTTTGATAAATTTTAAGAGAGGGGTGGGAGACTGTAGCACAAGGGTTTGAAGGAAGAGGAGGGGGGGGGAAACAAATGTGTAAGATCAAAGGGAGAAGAAAGGACCTGTGCATCCATTCGTGTGAAGGGCATGGATGGAAGGTCACGTAGTTCAGGGCAAAACATGCACGACTGTCAAATCTTTGTGGCGGCATTGGCAAGTCGTGGTGGTGACTGGCTGTTTGGAGTTTACAGTGTAGAGAATAGGGCACGATTGCCGCGAAATTGACGTAAGTGCACACTATGAGGTAAGGCATGCATAAATAAAGGTCCATGAGCAGCCGCAGTGGTTGGCAAACTGTAAGTAAGCAGCTTAGATGTAGACAGAGTCATAGGGGGGGTAATGAGTATAGGTGACAGGTTTGGAAGTGGACAGAGGAGAAGTGTTTAGGTTTCAGGGAGTCAGGGAGATAAGAGAGATAGGGAGACTAAGGGGTGGGGAAGTGTGCCAAGAGTTTGTAAAGAATGTAGAATGCTGGGGAAATGTGACGTGGAGGAATATATAGCAGGAAGATAAAATTAGGGAAAGAGGTATGAAGTAAGAGAGGGGGAAAAAGGGGTTGTTAGGAAAAAATTAAGTTGGGGAAAAATAGAAAAATAAAAGGAAAGAAAACAAAGAAGGGAAAATAAGGAGTAAATTCGGAAAATTTTGAAGATAAAAAAAGGGAAGTAAGAGGTTAAAATCTAGGAACAATAAAAAGGAAATTAGTATGAAAACCTAGGTAGGAGAAAAATAAGGAAAATAAAATAATTTAAAAATATAGGAAAGAATTAAGGAAAAACGTGAAGAAAAATTAGGGAAGATTAGGAGTATCTAGGAAAATAAAGGAAATTAGGGGGAAAAGAGGTGGCCAAAAAATTTAGAAAATATTTTAGGGAAAAAAATAATTAAGGAAAATTAGGCAAAAAATAGGGAGAAATAATTAGGCAAAAAATAGAGGGAGTGTAATTAAGCTAGGCAGTGAAAAGGAAAAAAAAAGGACTATGAAAAATTAAAAGAAAACTATGAAAATTAATAATTAGGGGAATATAATGAGCTAGAGTAGAGGAAAAGAGAGGGATAAGTTGGGAAAGGGAGAAGATTTTTAAGGGAAATCAGGTAAAAGAAGAGGAAGAAGGGTAGAGAGAGAGTGGGGGGAAATTTTGAGAGAGGGAGAGGGGAGAGGGCAGCTATACAAGGTTAAGACTTGAAAATTCATAGTTGTTGGAGCTTGTGCACCCACACACGTATTTTGATAAGGTTCAAACAGTTGATCACCACTTGGATGAAAACTCAAAGAATTTGGATGTACGCTCAAGTTATAAAAAAGACTTGAAAATTCATAGCTATTAGAGCTTGTGCACCCACGCACATATTTTGATAAGGTTAAAACAACTGATCACCATTTGGTCAAAAACTCAAAGAATTTGCATGTATGCTCAAGTTATTAAAAAATATACCTTTGTAAGACTAGAACATATCCAATCATAAAACTCTAGATTTTTGTTGTTCTCAAACCCAGTTCTCAAACATGTGTGTGTCCATGCATGTGTGTGTGTGTGTGTGTGTGTGTGTAATTTTCATTCCACCAAAAAAAAAAAGAGTGTAATTTTCACTCAAAAAAAGCGGGTGTATCTTAATTATTTCACTCCCAAAGAAAGAAAAAAAAGGGTATATGGCTAGATGAATCCAAGAACATTCTCGATCTCATCCTCTAAAACACAACACAATGCAATTTCAATCCCATGATAGTCTCTCCTAGGGTTGAAAACCATAAACTCCATCACAATAGCTAGGACTAGCTACTATGACATCCCCACTGACGTCATCAATGCCCAACAGTGGGTGTAGACCATAGTATAAAAATATGCTCTCACACATGCAATCCACACACCCACATACTTGAGCATCCATTTATACAAAGTCTGCGTACTGAGTTTCTGTCGGCACTCCAAAGGTGGAGGGCAAACTCAGCCATGACGAAGGCTAGCACTAAAGGAGAAGGCTAATCAAAAAGTAATCCAAAAACAATTCATTCAAGCTACAACTACTTGTGAAGTCTAAACGATTTCATTTTAGTCTCCCACGACGAAACCTGGCTGATAGGGCAACGCACAATTTAAAATAGAATGAATTATCACAATACCAGCAGGCTGCAACATGGACGAAAACTTCACAAGGTGAAATTTGCATGTCCACTTATACGACAGAAGCATATACCTAGATGAATCCAAGGACATTCCCAAGCTCATCCTCTAAAAACACAACATAGTGCCGTTTCAATTTCATGATAGTCACTCAAAGTTGAAAACCATAAACTGCATCATGCATAGCAACTAGCTACTATGACATCCCCACTGACGTCATCAATGCCCAACAGCGGATGTAGACCATAGTATAAAACTATGCTCTCACACATACAAATCACACCCCCACACATACTTGAGCATCCATTAGTACAAAATCTTCATACTGAGTTTGTGTCAACACTCCAGAGGTGAAGGGCAGACTCAGCCATGACGAAGGCTAGCACTAAAGGAGAAGGCTAATCAAAAAGTAGTCCAAAAACACTTCATTCAACCTACAACTGCTTGTGAAGTCTAATTACTCTCTCCCAAACAAGCATCTAAATCGAGCTGATAGGGCAATGCACCATTTAAGATAGAAAGAATTACCACAATACTAGCAGGTCGTACCATGGACGAAAACTTCACAAGGTGAAATTTGCATGTCCGCAAATACGGCAGAAGCATGTACCATTACCACAATACTAGCAGGTCGTACCATGGACGAAAACTTCACAAGGTGAAATTTGCATGTCCGCAAATACGGCAGAAGCATATACCTAGATGAATCCAAGAACATTTCCGAACTCATCCTCTAAAAACACAACATAGTGCAATTTCAATCTCGTGATAGTCACTCAAAAGATTGAAAACGATAAACTCCGTCACCCATAGCAACAGGGACTAGCTACTATGACATCCACACTGACGTCGTCAACACCCAAGAGTGTATCTTAAGAAAAACCAAGGGACCACAAATCACCATAAAACTTTCCCTATACCACACCTCTCTATTAAGGGAGTGCTAATACATCCTTCCTGAAATTTAGTCGTTTTCAATAAAGAGTCGCATCCGAATGCATGCTTTTAAAATTGACTTTGTTTTTTGGAGTATCACATCCAACAGAGCCTGCCTTCACACCAATTTGACATGGACGCGAACTTCTGTAAATAGCTCCTATATACCTAGATGAATCCAGTAACATTCCCAAACTCATCCTCTAAAAACAACATAGTGAAGTTTCAATCTCGCAATAGTCACTCATAAGATTGAAAACCATAAACTCCATCACGCATAGCAGGGACTAGCTCCAATGGCATCCCCACTGACATCATCAACGCCCAACAGTGGGTGTAGACCATAGTATAAAAGTATGATCTCACACATACAAATCCACACACCCACGCATACTTGAGTATCCATTTATACACAGTCTTCGTACTAAGTTTCTGTCGGCACTCCGGAGATGAAAGGCAAACTCAGCCATGACGAAGGCTAGCACTAAAGGAGAAGGCTAATCAAAAAGAAGTCCAAATCTCTTCATTCAAGCTACAACTACTTGTGAAGTCTAAACAATTTCATTTTAGTCTCTCCCAAACGAGCATCTAAATCTAAATCTAGCTGATAGGGCAACGCACCATTTTAGATAGAAAGAATTATCTTCTGTAAATAGCTCCTTTCAGAGTTTTTGTGTATTGTCTATGGTTAGGGTCTGCGATACCATTGCTGTTGCATAACGATACTTTACCGAAGGACCAGTATATATCTTCCAGAAGAGATCACAGAGAAAACAATAAAGGGCATTTAAGTTGAGCTACATTTGTAAGACGTTGTAGAGAGTATCAAAATTGAAGTACAGTACAAAGGGGAACGAGCACTAAAATCAGACATGGTGTAAAAATGTTACATGTGAATTTCCAAGATATCAGAGTCTATTGCCAAGACGATCTTAATGTGTCTTCAGAGAGCTCAACGTCTCGTTAAAATGTACAAGTGCCTCTGATCAGAAAGACTGCCTTCATTTACTTCTGGCCATCAAAGTACAAACATACACATTACATAATATCTAATTTCTATATTTCTACCCGCTGTGCCGGAACTTCTGTTCTCTGGCAACCATCAAATCTTGAAATCCTTGAAGAACATATGCACTTGACTGCTTCCATTTTTAGAAGCTGCAATTATATATTCAAGGGGGATTACTATACTAACATGCAGCTAGCTGCTCTTTTGAACTCGGCAAAGACCACCACCTTGCAAGCTTCTAACAGCCACTCTGACTGCTCCTATGGCCCCTAATTGCTTAATCTGAGGAGTCATGCCATTGCTTAAACACGTCTCTTCATCAGCAAATGTAACATCTGATTGCACTCCTACCAAAAAGGCAACCTGCAATCAAACAAAAAACCACTCATTATGTAGATCAATTTGCTAAATTCTCAAGCGTCCCAGGAGAAGTACATATCAAGCTGCATTGCACTTCATAGCCTCAAGATTGTGGCAATGGAGAAGAAAAACTATCAAGCAGCTATACTTGAATGCGCTTATGCAACTTAGACAACACAAGTCTACTTTATACTTGAATGCGCTTATGGAACTTAGACAACACAAGTCTACTTTTAAATCAGTCAGAAACAGAGCTTCAAAACATCTACACGCACAAAAACTTCAAAAGAAAAAAAGCCACTGTAGTTACACATAGCAGGATCTCCCAGATCCATTTTACATGGCCATATTGCAAGCTTCTGAAGAACGTGCGAGTTCCAACAAATGAACTTCAACTATTAAGGAAACCAATAATTACTCTAAGCACTAGCAAATTTCAACTGACAATCATTTGTATGATGTGCAGTTGTACCTTTCCTCCAGAACTTCTTACTGGTGCAATATGTAAGAAATTCCAAAACGGTGTCTTATCTTTCCTGCAAAAACAAAAGAAGTATGCTCAGACATAGGACTGAGACTTCTTTTAGTTTAGATAAACAAAAGAATGGGCCAAACTGGAAGTGATGAAATTGTAAAACCTCATAGAGCAAAGAAATAAGCACAATACGCCATTCAATTTCCTACCTGTAATTCAATATTCTAACAGTGCAGGGCTTCTCCGCTTTTAACGACTCCCGTATCTGTGGCAAAAATAAGAATGTGACATCTGCATTAAATCTTCCAAATATAGAAAGACCAAAGGTATGCAATCAATCCAGCAGCAAAATGTCTAATCTCTAATGCATGTAAGAATCAAGTGCTCATGACATGTAAAGAATCAATGTGTTCCCTTCCCACCAAGGATTCTGACCCACCCAACTTGATCCAGCAAATGCAGTAATCAATATATCAATGATATGTCAACACCATTCTAGCTGGTGAAAAAGAAGTCTCTCTCTCTCTCTCTCTCTCTCTCTCTCTCTCTCTCTCTCCACCCCCTTCTTATCTGCACAAACCAGACATCATACAGCATGCACACTCCTTAAGGCTAGACGTTATTACATTTTGTCAATGTACAATTACCCGAGGAAAAAAAAAGGGACAGTGAGGAGTAAAAAGGTAACAGCTGACTGCTTATTTTCTTTATCACCAGCACAGACTAAATTAGCCAATGATCCACGTATGGTCGAAAATCCTTTCCCTCTGACCTTAGAAAACGGTCACGTATGTGCCCCACCACTTCCACTTCGATGCAATATTTCTATTAATTAATTTGTCGTGTCTCTTGCATTTTGCATATTAACCTAAGGTAATCGGTGTAGTAATCGCATTAATCGAATTAACCTTCTCTGCCTCTGCCCTTTCCTCTCTGCCTCTCTGCTTGCCCCTCTCTGGCTCTCCCCTCTGCCTCTCTGCCCTGCTCTCCTCAGGCCTCCCCTCTTCCTCCGCTCAGCTTCCACCCTCTCCCTCCCCTTTCATTGACGGGAGCCTTTCACAGGACCCCTATCTGCACTCTATCGGCCCACCCTCCTCCTTTTATGCTATCCAGCGGTGGTGGAAGCTTCTGGATGCCAGAAGCTTCTGAAAGAAGCCTCGCCTCCCCCGTGCAGTCCTTCTGGAAGCCTCACCTCACCCCGCGCAGTCCTTCTGGATGACAGAAACTTCTGGAAGAAGCCTTGCCTCCCCCAGCGCAATCCTTGATCGCACATTAATTTGCTCCTTAATTGAGCATTATCCTAAGAATCTACAAGCCCCCCCCCCACCGCTCAGCCCGCGAAAATAATTAATGGGAACCCAAAACATTCGACGGGAGGCCCTATTGAGGGGGGATGAGAGAGGGAAGAAAGAGGGTGCGCGCGTGAGAGAGAGAGAGAGAGAGAGAGAGAGAGAGAGGCCCTTTCACTTGAGAGAAAAGTCCAGCTAAAAGAGGGTGGGAAAAACTTGAAAGCTTGAGACAGAGGGAGAACAGCCATGGTAGTATATCCCTCAGGGACTAACATGTGGAAGGGGATGCTTCAGGAGTTCACACCAAATGACTTCAGAGGGAAGCTTCAGAAATGAAACCCTTTGAGCAACGAACCATTTTACATATCAAGCTCAAATTTATCATACTTTTCAAATTTGCACTTTTCTCAACCTCGATGATTCAATTTAAAATTCCTATGTATGCGAGCTGTAATCATTCAGTCAAGCAACGTAGTAGCCCCGTTCAATCGTTAGGTATGCTTACCCTCAATGCTGACTCCAATTGATTCAAGAAGCCAGGATTTGGGCCTGTTCTCAACGCAGAAACACAAAATTGCAGACAGCTTTTCACACGAAGAGAACTAAGAAGTGCTTCAGAATCCTCATGAAAGGCAACCATCATCAAACACTGTGAAAGCACGGATCTAGAATGGACTCTTGAGTACAGCTGATCAACTAGCTGAGTTGGTCAATTTTGAGGTTTGCAGGCCACATACTCTATAAGTCAACAAAGCCAAGACGGTGAGACTTGGTGATAGGACAACCCTTAAGGCTGCAGCAATTTTTGCACCATTCAAAGACCTCCCTGTATTTAACTACTTCTTGACTTAGTAAACCTGCAGAAAATGATCGGACCTCCTTGTTTTTTCTCTGACCTCTTTTTCTTCTGTGGATTCTACATTTTACACGTTGGCCACATTTGCCAAATTATATCGAACTGTATTATAAATTGGTGTACAGGATATCACAAACAGAAAGAGTCCAAGCGACACCAAATACTTGAGGCTTGAACAGAAAAAACAGAAGGGTCACGAGAAATAAAATTACCTGCTGAACTGCTTTTGGATCTGTTTTAGGACCCTGTAAAAATCTGCAATTGCGGCCAACGACTTCCTCACGACTATACCCTGCAATGCAAAAACAGTAATCCCTTGATAATGAAGATTTAAGCGCTAAGTATGCAAACAACAGCACCCCATCTATTATGAAGCATATCGCTAAAATAACATTCCAACGTAATATGTTGTCAATCGAAGAAACCTTCCCTCGACACTACAGGAGGGAAGGTCATTTCCGAAAGAGATGAGTTACCATGTCTAGGGATGAAAATTGTTAGGTCATTTTCCGGAAAGATGTAGATAGTACACAAAGGCTAAACTGGAAAAGGTTCAATCGCTTAACGCTACCGAAGGCAAATTCATGACTCAGGGCTTAAGCACATGGAACAACCCCTGCACCCAGAAAAGCTCGCATGCCATCTTGAAATAAATATCAAGAGTTATTATGTGCACAATGACGCAAAGATCGTTCGCCATGCGGACAGCCCTCATAGGCTTCCCACCAGGCAGCTTCTCAAAGGCACTGCTGTCAATACGGTAAAACGACTAGCTGCTTGGAGGCAATATTGTCGAAACAATATGTAGGGCGAGGCGAATGCGAATCAGCACCAGCAGGATAGAACGGTTTAAGGAGGGCATTACGGACCATTAAACCACCAAACACTGCAATTCCAACTTTATCACTACAAAAATCAACAACACAAGGAGAGTTGAGCTAACTACCCGTTAGCTGGAGGAACAAGTCACTGGCGAAAACGATCGGTGTATCGGGTAGAAGCGGATTAGCTCTGCATCAAGTACTCTTTGTAAGTACAAAGGAAGAACTCCTCAAAATCCTGCGCTATAGAGAGGAGCAGAAGTTGACAAGGGGACAATGCGTACAATACGAAGCTTTGCTGTACTTTTGTCAACGACAACATCAAAGATGAGCACACCACTCTTTCTTCTCCAGGGCGGGATGGGACAATCGTACATCTCGTCTCCGTCACGCCAGCACCCTTGCATCTACTAGATTCAGCGAGCTCCTTCATTACAGACTTTACTGAAGACGTGGCTTTTTCCTTATCTGCAGGCCCGGCCTCGCAAGTGTCTTCGTCGACGATGTCTGCCCCCGTGAAAGCAAGCAACTTCAGCTTGCAAAATATGGCAAAGAAAGCACCGCACTCAGTGACACATCAAAGAATTTTTACCTGTATCGTCGTCTATTCTGATATCAATAGAATTGCAATTGTCCGCATTGTCTCGCATGGACTTTGTAGTACCAAACTCAGCAACGCATCCGCCAATACCATTAGAAGCTTTGGCCATGGCGCCACTGGAGCAATAGCAATCAACACCCTGCGAGGGAATTCTACTGGATCCTTCCTGCTGGATGGGAGTCTGGACACCAACAAAATGCACAACCCTGCCATCATCTTTGGAGTAGACAGGCGCCATGTGGAAGAGGTTCCAGAAGGGCCTCCCATCCTTGGTGTAGTTGAGAATGGTGACTTGACAAGGCCTCTCTTCCCGAATTGCGTCTCGGATCTTGAGGACGGTGCCGCGGTCGGTGGCAGGGCCCTGGAGGAATCTGCAGTTGCGGCCGAGGACGTCCTCGGCGGAGTAGCCGGACATGTGGAGGAAGCCATCACTGGCGAAGACGATAGGGTGATCAGGGAGGCGGGGGTCAGTGAGGACGAAGTTGAAGTGGAATTGTTGGAGGGAGAGGGTGAGGGAATGGTGGTAGCAAGAGGAGAGGGAAGCCATGAGGAAATCGGAACGGGAAGGGGAGCAAGGGAGGAAGCGAGGGGGGGGAGGAGGGAGGGAGGGCAATTCAAGGCCCATGGGAGAAACAGCACAAAAATCTGTCAATGATTGGGGAGGATGATTGTTGTAGTTGGCATGAAGAAGAAGAAGGAAGAAGAAGAAGAAAAGGGAATGGACAGCAGGAGTATTTGATAAGGGGGGGAATGGAGCGATGGAATGGCTATGGGCAGGCTTGATAAAGGGCGGAATGGAGCGATGGAATAGCTGTGGGCGCGACCGGAATTGGGGTTGGGAGGAATGGAGCGATGGAATGGCTGTGGGGACGACCGGAATCCGACTCAACCCCTGTAACGGGTTTTATGTAGCCCCCGACAGATCTCGTCTAAAAACAAGAGCCACAAATTTCACAAAACACCCACATTTCCAGATTTTATAGATTTTGCTCACTCCACTCTGGCAGGATAAGGATGATTGATCACCAGCATATCTCCTCTTTTGCCTGTTAATCTCCCTTTCACACTCGCAGCTCACACTCCTCAGCTCCCCTGTTGATGCTCATATCACCCCCCACTCTTCAAAATCTCCCTTTCCCACTCCCTTGCTTTCTCAGCTCTGGCCACGAATCTGTTTTAGCTCTGTCTGCATCTGAAAATCCCTTCCCTCCCTCTCTCTCTCTCTCTCTTTCAATTCTTGGCTTTTAGCATCAATAGGACATCAGATCCTGCACGCATCTTTGTCCTTCCCCTCCCTGCTTCTATTCTCCCCTTCACCATGCATGAATCTCTCCAACGTATTTGACCGCTTCCTTTGCACATTCTTTCGTATCCCTCTGTCAACCCACATCCCTAGTCTCTCCTGCAGTGCCGTTAATAACCAAATAACTTGGCTGCAAGCTCCATACACCTCAGATCTCTCTCCTTACCCAAATCCGTCTTGCAGAACATCAATATACCTCTCTCTCTCTCTCTCTCTCTCTCTCGCCCTTGTTCCTCAATCACCAATTTACCAAACATTATTTTCCCCACACTCGCCAATTGCCCACCTGCACTTCTCTTTCCGACATTCACGAACACATCCCAGTCTCCCGCTCTCGTTCAACTTCTCAGGATCACACCCAAAAAAAATATCAACCACTACGCTACCAAGCTCCTACGGCCCCTCCACCGCACCAAAACAACAGTGAACAGACCCACCAAGATGTAAACATTGTAAAACGTCTCTCTCTCTCTCTCGCGCGCTCGCCCTCGATCTTTCGCGATGGCAAGTTGGAGCCAAATGATGAACCTCCGAGGGTTCCCCGACAACAGCTCGCTGCCTACCGAATTCAATCACCTACACTGACGTCACGGCAGAACGAAAATCCAATAACGGCCCACAAAAAAGGAGCGAGATGACGGTCTGCGGCATTCAAGGACCTAGCAGAAACGGGATAGCGCTCACAAAATAATGGGGAAAGCAAAAGAAAGGGATCCAGATGGCCGTCTGCGGCGGGAGGGAGCAAAGCAAAGCGGCAGGTGATGGGAGGTGGTGAAGCGCCAGGACGGGTACGCACGCGGGAAATGCAATTCGTCGCTAAACGGCGGCGCCAAGATGGCGGGACCCCCAAACATGGAAGGTACGTCACCTATTTGGCGGTTCAGCCAAAGACGCCTCCCGCCCGCCACATTCAGCGTTGCCCCTCTGGAAGATTCGCACGCCTCACACGTGTCACCTCATCTCCGTCACACCTGCCCCTATCGTGCCACTTGCCCTTTTTGAAAAACCACATCTTTTCCTTTCCTTTTTTGAATATTTGTTTTGGTACAACTTATCATTGACAAAATTATAAGGGCGCGGCATTGGCCCAACTTTATAATCCTTGAGGTGCCAAATCCAATGCGTGCAACTTAAAGAACACAAAAGTTTATTTACATTTTTTTTTAAAAGAGAAGATTTCTTATAAAAGATTTGTCTTTCATGGTGGAGGTGCTAAACAATACCATGCAACTTGTACATGAGGTGCATGTATATGCTAAGACATGGCCCATGAAGAGACTTTATGAGTCATGATAACTCATACAACTTTCTGAAGAGCTCCATTTAACTTGTTGGGAAGCGACCTTGACTCTCTTTTGATCATTTAAAAAGGTCCTCCCTTTGATAGAAAAATCAAAATTATACTCTTCGAAGGTAGTTGCAAGTTTTGAAAATTCACTTTGGATTTGAATACGTTCTTATCACATGCTTGCCTCCATTTTCCATGTACTTTGGAACATCACAACTTGCATCTCCAAAAAATTGCTTAATGAGCCATAAGAAAGGTTAAATTATCCTCTCCTATACCCTTACTTTAGAGGTGCCATTGCCAAAACAACATTGGGTTGGTGAGTAAAGTCAACAACTCTCTCTCTCTCTCTCTCTCTCTCTCTCTCTCTCTCTCTCTCTCTCTCTCTCTCTCACGCACGTGAACTTTATCCATATTTAGGTTTAAGAGACTAGATTTTTTATAGACTTGAAGTGCACTTGTATCACTATGCAAAATAAACAAAACATGATACTTGGTTCTCGATGAATATAAAAGAGGGCTTATAAACAAGTTGTTTCCCCCTTTTTTTGTGCCCAACTTGAAGAAAATAGCTTTCTTTGAACAAATTGAGTGGTTAGGAGATTGTAGTTGTGGGTTGTCTTGTTCACGCCTTTGTCCAAAGACCCTAAGCTATGGCCACCAACCATTATGTTAGCTTAATGATCTTAATAGTTTGGTTATGGTGATTTAATGAAATTCAATTTCTATGGGTATTCCATTCGTGTAGCAATTGCTCTTCATATATAATGTCAAAGCAAGTCAACCAAATGGTTTGTGTTCATATTGCGCCATTCATTTCTTTAATTTTCAAATCACGATGACTTCCTTCTTTGAAGAGCTTTTGACATAATTTTGAGTTGATATTGTCTTGCAACATCTACCATTTTCGTCGTGCATCTTTGTAATTCTATCCCCACTACGCTATAAATTGTATCCTTTTTCGAAGAAAATAGAAATTTTTATTATAAAATTGAGATTTTTCCAAATGTAGCCTCTAATCAAAGGGTAGCTTTCAAAAAATTAAAGCCCACATTATAAGTGGGCTCTTGGAGCAAGATATGCAAAAAAATAGTCTGAATAAACTGAAACAAGCCCACATTAGCCTAACTCCTCGAAAGACTAATGCATTTTGGAAATACCAAATGTGTTGCAAAACTGTTGCACGGACCAAGGTATATGCACTTGGTAAATAGTCTTTCATCCCCAATCTCCCAACAATACAATCTTCCAACGACAAGGAATATATACGTGTGCCTTGGCTAACAATCCATGTTCTTTCTGCCAAATACCAGGCACTTCACAACATGACCAAAAGAGATGTAGATGATTTTCGGTATTGACAAAGCAAAGAGAACCGGTTGTAGGTATGTCTTCCCACTTCCCCACACGTTCTTTGTGGGCATCTTGTGAATTGTAATTCACCACCACATCACGTAATTGAGCTGAGGGAATGGTGTTGCATTCCATACCCTTTTCAAATGCATTAATCATACATTAGGCGAGTCTCTGCGGGCAACAGGTCGCTAAGCTAAGCTATGGAATCTCTAGGTCAGTACGCATCGAGTAGTTAAAATGATTCAATCGGGAGATCTTCTTGCCTCGTGCATTTTTCCAACCCTGCAAACGATATGACCTAGCAAAGGTAATGCTAGTAGGCCAATAGGGAATCAATCTAGCAATTGTTGGACTCAAAAAAAAATCTTGCAAGCCAAAAGTTGATATACATTATCTATCCCTTCCAAGCTACGCCAAGAAGACATGATCAAGTTCCAAAGGTCCACCCATGTACATAGGCCACAATCATGCAGTCTCCTCACCATACACGGATTGATCTAAACCCTGGCAACCTGATTATGAAACGGCCAAGAGTTTATCCGAATGTTGTTGCCTAAGGACAAACCCTAACCCTAGTATTAGAGAGTTCAAGTATGTCTTCATCTTATCTTCATTTCCAATGTATTGTACGATGAACCGTCTTACAATGTGCACTTCTCTCTCTCTCACCCCTATCTTCCAATATGGTATTAGAGCCTATGATCGTTCTATCCCACATTAATTTTTAAATGCCTACCTCCAGTAGTTTTTCCCCCCCTTCCCAAGGGCAATGCTATCAAACTAGTTCGTCATGAAGCTAGTACAATCTTCAAGCTACTAGTCAACACACTGCTACTTATATGGATGTCTCTAGCCTACTAGTCCCTAATCAAATTGAAAATAATGATTCTGGAGCCGGCCTAGAAGACCACAGAATGTAGAGATGTGCAAGATGTTGTGCCTTGATAGGCCCAAGACCTCCGGAGTCTTGCTTACAGTCCTTACCACCTACTCTACATGCTGCCTCGCGTCTGTCTATGTGTGTGTATATATATGTTTTGTGGTACTTTATAAGTATTTTTAAATTTAAAATGAAAAACGAGGTACCATTGGATTTTTATGGCATGATTTTTCCTTTTAAGATCGTCTTGGGTGACGCCAAATGGCTTTTGGGACATATATTTCTCTGTCTCTTTATATATAAGGATGACAAGGCCGGAAAGGTAAGACCAGGCATTTCATTGTCTCTTTGTCCCTGGCTTTCTTTCTGATGCTTGAGTAGTCATACCATTCCAAAGATCTATTTGAGTAGTCCTTGAAATTCTCACTATAATGCTTAGTCTTTATTGTGCCCTGAGTGTAGCCTATTTGAACAAGGACTGGGTGTTAGACTCGTAGAATGCTAGCTACTGTTTCACATCGTAAATGATGCGAATGTGTCTATCCATCTATCTATCTATCTATCTACACACACGCGCACGTGCATGCGCACACACACATATTAGAGAGAGAGAGAGAGAGAGAGAGAGAGAGAGAGAGAGAGAGACTTACAAGATATTAAGGAAAGAATCTTCATGTGTTTCATGGCCTTTGCAGTATGCAAAGAAAGACTTGACGAAAGATTTTTCATTGGCTCATGGAAAAAGAAAGAGATGCACTTTAGTACCTTTTGAGGATATAAGATTCATTTGGTTTGTGGCATTCAATTTGTGAGTCAAGGGAGATAGCGTCTTCATCATTTCAACTTGCCATTCAAGCTTTTATGTACTAAACACCATGTGCATTTGTGGATTAACCTACTGTGGTAAAAAAAGGGGGTTTAGAAGCCCTAAAACTAACCCTAAACAAATGTTTTATATATTCAATTCATTCCAACTAACCTAGTTAGAAATTTTACTCATTTTCCTCTAGTTGTGCTATCACTCCTCCCTCTACTCTCTACTCTCCTTTAGCTATGCACTCTATCCTTCTGCACTTCCTCCTCCCCTCCCTTGACTTTGTTATGGTACTATAGCTATGGTCTGATGCCTTCCATAAAGGTGTAGTTTCTCCACTCCTTTTTTTGGCGATGAAAGGAACTTCTATTAATGCTTTGAAATACCAACCATACACATCAACAACAGCAAATCCAAAAGGTGTTGACCATGGGAAAGATCTGAAGGAATCTTTATCATCTCATAAGAGAAAGCAACCTATTTCTAAAGAAACCAACACACTGCCTAGGGCATGTCCAAAGCAAGAGCTAGCAGCCAAGGTGGTGGACTATACAACCAGCAAATACCTCTTGTGATGAGGATTAAAAATGTCGTTACAAAAATGCTTTCATCTTTTGGCAACCGCTTTAGAACTGAAAGTCCCATCCTCCCAAATGGCATGTAGGGTGTAGATGAGATCCTACCAAATGTGACAAGAGAAGCCACCAAATGGATCTGTTGACCTCCCATCAACAAGCTACAACAAGTGACTCGTGTGTTCCAGATAGTGATGCTAGCAACTATCTCCCAGACCCTATCCTCTACTAATGAAGGTAGGAGGAAGGTTCTAGGTGAACGTGGCGGGGAGGCATCACCTCATATGTGTCAATCCTAGCTGCATGTTGGCCCTAAATCCAGAAGACTATAGCGGCTAGATCTATCCAGAAAGCATGTCCCCTCTCCACCACCATCTCCGAAGTGAAATCCTGCTACATCTACAGGGTGCTCGCCCATATCCTCAAAGGTACTGATCAAATCCACTGTGCTACTAGGCATCTCTAAAGACAGTGAGGTATCATCTCGATCACCCTATCCATATAGCCCTAGCAGCTACCATCCACCCACATCTGCTCTACCCATGGGCCGCTGGGCAAGCACCCAGGCAAGCACCCATGAGCTATCATCAAGAAGAAGTATGAGATCTTCTGTGGTCGTAGGCTGGTCTAGAGATCCGACCAAAAGCGAGAGATATCGTCACCCTCCTCCTCAACCCAATGGTGCTCTCGAGACGGGCTCCAAGCTCTTACCTCAAGTTGCAAGTGATGGATGAAGCCCTATGATGCTGAAGGAACGACACCCTAAAAGGCACTCTAGTCCTCGAGAGCTGACTCGACCAAAGATGCAAGGTCCAGGTAGTGCTCAATCCCTCCCACCAACATTTTGGAATCACTATGTCTATCTCTATCGACCATGTACCCACCCCTTGCAGGTGTGAGAGTGCCTACTGCTTGGACTCCTCGTCCAAAAGGAGCTGTCTCCCAAGTATTGAAAGACCTCACGAGACCACTATCCCACTGTGCCTAACTAATATGTGTCCATTGTCCGAGCATACATCCAACCAAGTCTCGGATCTCAAGATGCCAAAAGGTTGGCTATTGAGATCGAACTTCTCATGCTATATTGGTATGTCAATAAATAAGCCCTATTGACAAGTACTTCTAGACTCTAAAAAGGCTTATCATCAAGAGAGATCCCTTCCCAATGATGACAAAAGCCTCTAGGACTACTAGCACTGTCCACCTATGCAAGGAGTGTTTCTGATAAGCCCTGGTTGAAGCAAGTGCTTCCAAGGATCAGAACCTTGATTGAGACCACGGACCACCAGCTTGCCTAGGAGTGCTCTGCTCTACATCTCTGGGTCAATGATGCCAAGGACCCCTTAGGCATGTGGTATAATCACATTCTGGCACACCACCTTGGCTCGAGTGTTCTGAGTGCCATCCAATCCCGCTGTAAGAAGCTGTAAACCAAGCATTTGAGCTGTCCCATGCAACCCCTATGGAAGCACCCGCAAGAGGCTATGTAGTAATAGGATATGGCAATGAGGACTTGGTTGGCCACCAAGGCCCCACTTGCCAGAGAGAGTTTGGTCAAGCTCCAATATAGAAGCTTGCATGCACACTCTCTAATATCAAGGCAATCTGTTGCTCTACTAAAATGTCCATACCCACCTAGCATCCAAGATATCTCACTCTTTGTCCTTGCGGGATCCATCTGAAGCCCAGAGCTATCCCCCAATCTCGAATCCTCTAGGCCTCCTCAATTGCCATAAGAAAACCAACTGATTTGGCCAATTGATCCTAGTGCCAGATGCCACACAATAGGTGGCTAGAGCCTCCCTAGCCACCACAAGGCTCGCTGCCAAACCATCCATGTAAAGTGTTATGTCATCTGCGTACTTTAGGTCCTATAGCTCCTCCTATTGGACTTGATAGCCTCATCCCTATAAGGGCCCTGGCTTAAGAGCACAGGGAATAACCCATCACCTGTGCTACAAAAAGAAAGAGGAAGGGACAATGGGCAACCCTATCAAATTGAGTGGAAGAGAAAGGAAGCCTCGCTTGTATGGCCATTGATAAGCATCTGACTAGAGCTTCCTACATAGAAGGCTGAGACTCCTCTGATCTATTTTCCTAAAAAGCCTAAATGCTACATGGTTCCCTCTAAGAAAGACGACTCGACCTTATCAGATGTCTTCTCAAAATCCAACGAAGGATAGCAAGAGGCTATGGCTTCTCTTGAGCCCAATCCAAAGCCTCCCAAAAGGTGACGGTATTGTCTAGTATACGGCATTCCTAAACAAACCCTATCTGCATGTCATGGATAATGTCGACTAGATGGGGCCAAAGCCGTAAACTCAAGAACTTGTCCAAGAACACGGTGTCCAATAGAGTGATTTGCCTCCGCTATCGTAAGTTGGTTCTGTCTCCCCCCACCCCTTTGAGTTCAAACGTATCAAGGATTACCCAAAAGCGAGTGAGGAAAAGTGAGCGAAAGTGAGCAAGAAAAAGTGAGCAAGCCAAAAAAAAACAATCAAAACAGAACAATAATAGACTGACAAATACTTATTTTAGTAATTGTATAAGTTCTTCAAAAGTCGAGAGAGTTGGACCTATGTCATTGCCAAGGCATCATTAGTAAAGATACACCCTATCTTCGCCCACTTTTACTCATTTGATTTTTTGTAATCCTCCATAATCAAGTTGTCTCTCTCCACCAACATAAGTGAGATCACCAATGAAATCTTCCAGACAAGTCAAAAGTTTCATAGGACTTTTTGAATGGAATAGTCCACATTACATGCATGTGCAAATGCTTGGTTTTTGAGACTCTATTCACTCTTGGAACAAAACCCATATTTTTCCGTTTGCAGAAAAACCCTCCCTAACGAATCACTCTTACATCCCACCAATTCAACAAAATCTAAAGAGTAAGCACATCCCTTTCTTTAAAATGAATTTATTTCCAAAACAAATCAATCTTTGCTTATAGAAATCAATGGTAGAATCCAAAATAGACAACATATTGGGATTGTCCCTATTAGGTCAACTTTCCTCTAGATCTGATGTAAGAAATCGGCTAATTGTTTATTAAATTCACATTTTGATTCATGAATTTTCAATAAATGGTGCAAAAGGTCATGATAATCATCTAAATCATGCCTTGCTAGTCGTTTTGATATGTAACATGACCCCCTTTGGATTTGTAAATCAAACGATATAGGACGTTGAAATTCTCATCTTTTGGGCCAAAAGAGGGTGCGGGAGCGCGTTAACACGCTGCCTGTTTTGGCCAAAAAGATGAGAATTTTGGCATCACAAGCAGTGCGTTAACGCGCTCCCTCTTTTGGCCCAAAAGATGAGAATTTCGATGTCCTGTATCTTTTGAATTACAAATCCAAATGGGATCATGTTACATATCAAAACGAATGGCAAGGCATGATTTAGATGATTATCATGAGCTTTTACGTCGTTTAGAAAAAATTTATCCATCAAAATGTGAATTTAATGGAATTTTTGCTAATTTCTTACACTAGACTTAGACCAAGGCCACTTGTAATAACATGTTATGATCATGTTCATTGTTGAAGTTTTTATTGAATGATGCACTTAAAATATATACTACATGTTGGTAGCCAATGTAGACTTACAAGCTTATGTTTTCAAAATTATGGTGATACGATAAAGCTTTATTAATGATCAGTACATACATATAGTGAGGTTATGTTTTTCTCAAGTGATGCACTTCAACTATATAGTACCTATTATTGATAGCCAAAGTATTTCTATTTAAACTCATCTAATAGAATATAGAACACATTACTAATGTGCACTTGCAATGTTATGTTATAATTATGTTCAATGTTGAGGAAGCACTATAAATATTTATTAATGATAAGTACATACATACAATGAGATTATGTATTGGTAGCCCAACCATTTTTGCTTTGCTCGATTTTTCTCGCTCACTTATTTGGTCTTGCTCACTTGACATCCCTCGCTTGATCGACTGCCTCAAACATATCCATCCTTGGCTCAAGGACTGCGATAAAGAGCCTATATCAAAGATCTCCTAAAAAGCTAGCCAAACAAAGGACCTGGTGTAGAGTGTGCTCCTAGAAGCACCTAAAGAAATCGGTGTCACAAACCATCCTCTCCAGTGCTCTTTTGCGAGGGGAGGGCCCTAAGGACCTCTGAGAGCTCCTCATTTGTGAAATGTATCTCTAACTGTCTCTCTTGCTCTGTTGGGATCTGGGCCCAAGCTATTTCCTTGGCTGCAAGCACAGGTGGGGACTCCTCATTAGCATGAAACAAACTCCTGTGGAACTTCGTGGTCATCTTGAGAATCTTTTAGGGGTCCAAATGCATGCAGCCATCCACATCTCTTAGACTCTGTAGCTTCGATCCCACTAGCCTAAGTCCTATGTCCTGAAAGAATTGCTTGGTCATTTTGTTACCCTCTTGCACCCATCAAACTCTAGAGGAATGGTAGAAGAACTCCCCATCACAGGTCCCCATGTTCTGGAGATCAAGTTGCACGCACTCATGTCTATCTATAAGCCACTGTGACCCTAGGTCCTACTCGTTGAGGCACTCAATGGAGGCCGGGTCTCATCTCAAAGTTCATGTGGCTGGAGTTAGGTGGAATTGATGCAAAGCCTGGGACCGCAAGTCCTCGCTGCTCCTTTGGACCGCATCTACTACCGAAACAGCCCAACCGTCTTGGCCATCAACCGACTATCTCCAAATCATTCCTACTACCTCCTATACATCTTGCTTCTATAACAAGGAATCAAGAATGCGTACCCCCCTTTAGGGATTCCCTCGTCAAGGATGCTCTAGATGCAAAATAACCTAGGAATTGGTCGAACATTGTGGTGCTAGCCATCTTGCCATAGTAGCTCCTCCCCCATGCATTGCCCAGTCCCTAACGTAAAACCCTTTCGAACCTCTCTAAGAGTTCATCATGCTGATGCTAACCAAAAAAGAAGCAAAGGCTGCCTAGAAGTCCAAGGAATTTTGCCTTTTGCCAAGGGTCTCTGCCATATATCCTATAAATAAACTGCTCCCACATACTCTCTCTGTTATTGGCATCTCTGAGGAAGACGCCCCACCTTGCTCATCCTCCCCAAACTCTAAGTTAAAGTCTCCTCCAAGAATCTAAGAGTCTACATCCAAGAGGCTCTCCATCAACCACCTCTAAAAAGCAAGCCATTGTTGCTTATAAGCAAGAGCTATCCCGATCGAATGCCCATCTAGACTGCCCTGCTCTCAATATCTCCCACTAATCATCAGCATCTACTACCACCACCTTCAAAACACTCAAATGCATACCCCTATCCTTCTGCATACTGTGGGGGACCACACTTATTAACCCTGTGGCAACGAGGGCCAGAAGCACAGTCTAAGGCAATGAAGATGAGATCATTCTATGTGTAGAGTAGCGGCAAAGTTTCGCTTGTAATATCTTGACCTTGAAAGATGGTATAATGAATCACAACGGAAGAGGATAGTCAAAATCCTTTCTAGAAAAGATTCCACCATAATTGCAAAATCCAAATCTAGAGAGAGAAATACTAAAACTAGAGAGAGAAAGTTTAAAAGCCATTACTTTTTGAGGACCCCTATAAAAAGTACTAAAACCCCAAGCTGTTCCTCCAAAAAGTGTAGAGACTCTTACCCAAGAGATCTCCTACAAAAGAGGTCCCACCCTTGAGGTTCCTCCAAAAAGTGTAGACACTCTTACCAAAGAGGTCTCCTACAAAAGAGGTCCCACCCTTGACGTTCCTACCAAAAGTGTAGAGATTCTTACCCAAGCGGAACAGGTCCCACCAAGAAGTCTTCTACGAATTGTGTAGAGGCCGATAAATAGAAAGAATCTCCCACTCTTTGGGGTGTAGTGTTCAAGTTCACTTATGTGTCCATGTGATTGGTCTCCATTGCGTCCAGGCTCCCATACACTATCATGTTCATGTGATTGATCTCCATTGCATCCATGCTCCCATACACTATCGTGTGCTAGCATGCCCTCACCCTTGCACTCCATATACCCTTGCACTTCCACCTTCCATCTCCCTCTTCCTCCTCCCTCCTCCTTCTCCTGCCTCCTCCCTCTTCCTCCTCCCTCATCCTTCTCCACCTCCTACTTCTCCTTCCTTTTCCTTTTCCTCCCTCTTCCTTCTCCTTCCTCCACCTCCTCCTTCCTCCCTTGATCCTCCTCCTCAATCCTTTACCCCTTGAAGTCATCAAGGAGACTAGATCTCCAATCCTCAACCTTGAACTCCTCATAAACCGACAACCCTTTCTAAATCGTGGAACTCCTAGTTAGTCTTCTCAACCCTATCTCGACCTTGCAACCCCCTTCTAAACCCTTGAACTCCCAGGAGGTGCGAGCCTCCATCAATCATTCTGACCAAGTCCTCTCTCTCACATAAGTCCACACAAGATTTGCTTTCCATGCTTTATCCTACAATGAGCAATGACACGACTGTAGGTGACCAAAGCCCTCGGAACCCAGCATCTATTACCACCACTTTCAAAACACTCAAATGCATACCCCTATCCTTTTGCATACCACAGGGGGCCACACCAACGTTTCGCTTGTAATATCTTGATCTTAAAAGATGGTATGATGAATCATAATGGAAGAGGATAGTCAAAATTCTCTCTAGAAAATATTCCACCATAATTGCAAAATCCGGATCTATAGAGAGAAATACTAAAACTAGAGAGAGAAAGTTTAAAAGCCATCACTTTTTGAGGACCCCTACAAAAAGTACTGAGACCCCAAGATGTTCCTCCAAAAAGTGTAGAGACTCTTACCCAAGAGGTCTCCTACAAAAGATGTCCCACCCTTGAGGTTCCTCCAAAAAGTGTAGACACTCTTACCAAAGAGGTCTCCTACAAAAGAGGTCCCACCCTTGAGGTTCCTACCAAAAGTGTAGAGACTCCTACCCAAGCAAAGCAGGTCCCACCAAGAAGTCTTCTATGAATTGTGTAGAGGCCGACCGATAGAAATAATCTCCCACTCTTTGGGGTGTAGTGTTCAAGTTCACTATGTGTTCATGTGATTGGTCTCCATTGCATCCATGCTCCTATACACTATCGTGTTCATGTGATTGATCTCCATTGCATCCATGCTCCCATACACTACCGTGTGCTAGCATGCCCTTACCCTTGCACTTCTACCTTCCATCTCCTCCTCCTCCTCCTTCTCCTCCCTCTTTCTCCTCCCTCCTCCTCCTCCTCCCTCGTCCCTCTTCCTCCTCCCTTCTCCTTCTCCTCCTCCTACTTCTCCTTCCTTTTCCTTTTCCTCCCTCTTCCTTCTCCTTCCTCCACCTCCTCCTTCCTCCCTTGATCCTCCTCCTCAATCCTTTACCCCTTGAAGTCGTCAAGGAGACTAGATCTCCACTCCTCAACCTTGAACTCCTCATAACCCGACAACCCTTTCTAAATCGTGGAACTCCTAGTTAGCCTTCTCAACCCTATCTCTCTTCTGAACCTTGCAACCCCCTTCTAAACCCTTGAATTCCTTGGAGGTGCGAGCCTCCATTATTCATTGTGACCAAGTCCTCTCTCTCACATAAGTCCACACAAGATTTGCTTTCCATGCTTTATCCTACAATGAGCAATGACACGACTGTCGGTGACCAAAGCCCTCGAAACCTAGACTTGGGAGAGACAGAGACAGCACCACCTTCGGACCTCTCCCTAGCAAGAGATGGTGTCAGCATTTGACATCTACTATTGAAAATATATGCTCCTGAATCAAAAGAGAGTCCACTACCCATTCTACCACCACCCTCTAAAGCTCCTAGCAGTTTATTAGGGGCTTGGGAGAACAAGGATTGCTTATGAGTAGGAGTCTACACCACCACGTCAACTTTTGTGATTTTGAGGAGGGCTTGGAAGGGTAGTCCGCACTATGCATCGTCATACCAAAGGCATGACAGGTTCCAATCCTATCTTGAGGGTCCACTGCATTATCCTCTACCCCAACTTGGTTTTGCACTAGTAGAGTGATCGACACTTTACCTGAGTGTAATGCACCTTTGGTCCCATGTGCAATTACACCATTGTGAACCCTATGCCTAGCCTCTCAATGGAGAAACCTAGCTATAAAGTGGTGGAGTCACCATAGTTGAGCCAAATGTCAATCCCCTGAGAGCCCATCATGTGATACAGCTACTCCTCCATCATATAGTCAAACATAGTGGACACCCACTTCTCCTTTCCTAATGTGGGTGGTAATCAATCCCAGCAAGATTATCATCCATAATCACATGAGTTCCAACTGTCCCGGCGCGTTTTGTTCTACACAATACATTTTGTTTTGTTGTCCACTTTCCTCCACATGAACAAGCAAATGCCAGATCCTATTTGACCTCCATTTGCTTCAAGCTAAAAAGGGTCAGCTATCCATGTTACTTTCGTAGTAAGAAGATAGTACATGTTATATTGGCTGCAAGCTGAGCACCACTAAGCAAGTCATCTCTGCCATAATCCTACGCTTGATTCTTTTGGGCATGCAAACTTAAGTCTCCATATCCTACGCCTCGAAAACTTAGTCCTCAAAGTTTGCATGCCCAAAAGAATCAAGTGTAAGCGCATCCAAGTCCTTACCGTGTTTGTCAACATCTGCATCTTATATTTTGTCATATATTTGCTCATCATTGTTTGGCTCATGATCTATCTTTTCACCCATCAGGTGTGCTTCATTGTCACTCTTATCTAGGCTTGTTCCATCACTCTGCACATAGTTATTCCTTCCATTACTATGCTAAACCGCCAGCATCATCTGGAGCAATGTATTGTTCCTACAAACTAATATAACAACCCTCTTTCTCTTGCTATATCGATATTTGTTTCCATCATGTGGGCTGCTGTTTTTATTTGATCCACCACCCCACAAAACCCTTTTGCAATTGCAACTCTAATCGCTTGAAAATAACCAAATGTTTGTCTTGCATACATGGGCATCTTCAATGGCTTTGAAGCGTGATTTGGCTATGTACTAGGAAGAGAAAATAACAGGATTCCATTGGGCTATACATCATCCTCACGTTGAAGGTGCCGTCACCTTTTTGCAAGCTGCTCAACTCCCTTTATAAGCTGTCCAAAACTTCCTCCATAGGCATTTGACTGGCCCATGGTTTGTGATAAAGCTTAGTCGCCATCCCACTGTGCCAAACACATGCACGAGTGTTGGATTACTGTCAATTCCTACTTGCCTCACAACTCTAAATGCAATGGAGAGTGAAAGAAAGGTCGAGGATGAAGTTGCAATGCACTAGTCTAGCTCCCTGTAGGACCATTCCAATTTGATAGATATGACTGAAAATGTTGATATAGAAGCTCGAGAGAAAGGTCGATGAGGCGGCTTCAAAATGGAGCCCAAACAAGTCCGACCCGATATGTGGAAGGCTCTTCAAATAGGCTGGAAACTTTGTTTTTTCTTTTCTTTTCTTATGTGTGTGTGTTGGGGGTGGGGGGGGGGGGGGGGGGGAACCTATGACCCTTAGGATAGTTAGCCTAACCTAACCCCAATTGACACTTAACCTAACCTAATTAAGTTAATCCTAACTAATCCTAGCTAACCCTTACCTAAACCTAGCCTAGACCTACTAACCTAACCTAACTTAACCTAACCTAGCTTAACCTAACCTAACCAAACCTAACCAACTGTACTAACCCGAGTAAAAATAACCCAATAAATGACAAAAGGCAACGTATCCATGACACGATGCGACGGCCGACCAACATGTAGTTACGTGCAACGCACTGAAGGGGATTCGAACCCGATATCTCCAATAACGCTATCAGACGGCATGAGCAACAAGGCGCGTCGACATTTAGTTCGAGAGGCTACCTCTTTTCTGATTCAAAAATTCACGACCAAGGGCTGACACTGATTCCAAGAGCTGACGCTGATGCGATGAAGCTTGATTCAGGATTCAAACTGGTCGTCAATTGTTGTACGATGTACAGCCACTCCATGTGAATGGCTCGACGGTGAACAGCACGATGAGACTCATCTCTGACCAGATTCAGGCTAAGCGACCTCTCTGAAGGTAGATGTTAGGGCTCTGTGGTCGGGGTTGTCGGGTTGTCATTGGCAATGGCGTTGGTCGTCAAGCTCGCTAAACCACACCTCTACTTAGTTCATTGAAAACAACGTTCTTTGATAGCTTGATTCGTCGTTGGCTGTGCAAGCTTATAGCCTTTCAAGCTGTTCCAGTCAAATAGCGAGTTGGAGATTTCTTCTTGTGGAGACCATAAAATGACTCGCACCTACCTCAAACAAGTCATCTCCAAAGTGTGTCGTCGTGCCTGGCGTTGGTGCTGCGTGTTGCTACAACGCAGAATGAAGGGTGAAAGGGATAGCAAAGGTGCCAGATAACTTCGATACCACTGTATAAAAGGGGGTAGGGGCAGATTAGAGGAAGAGAAGGAAGGAGAAGGGGTAGGAGAGAGAGGGGAAGAGGTGGAAAGGAGAGAGAGAGAGAGAGAGAGATTGGGGGAGGCAGAGAGAGTAGGCAGCAAGTAGCACGAAGGAGGACCGTCAATAGGATTAGCTATCACATCAGAAGTGTTACAAGAGTGGAGGGCTTTCCCCTCCATTATCCCCTTGACCCTCACTAAAGCACCCCTAAATTAACCCCATTTTTCCCCTTCATTACAAGGCTGCTGCATCAAAATTACCTGACCACATCAATATCTGTCCAGCCAACCAATATAATGAATTTGTATGGTAACAACCATGCTGTTCAAGACAGTTGATATTATTTAACGGCACCAAGACGTGATCCTTCGAAAAATTAGACCAAGCAAACCGTAATTGCAAGATAATGATGAGACTGATACTATTTTGTCCGGACCCAAATATTTAACACCTCCATCCCCATGAAATGCTATCAGACAAATTTGCATCACAGATAATCCAAAAATGGAAGGCCAACTGCCAGTATTCTCCAGCCTGACCAAATCCTTCTTAATGCCTTAACAAGCTACAAAAGTAATGTATACTTGAGTTAACACTATCAATTTTCAACCATCGATTAACTGATCAGGTTAGAAAAAAAATAGCCCTGTTAAATTTAGGTCAAGGGTCATAGATGCATTAGAGCAATTAAAAATCAGCTTTCAACTATGTTGGCCTTTTTCCTCTTGCCTTTCACTTTCTCCTCCCTGTTTGTACGGAGATGTTGTGGCAAGAGTAACTGATGAGAAGACAGCTCTGCAATGAAGAGTACATTCTGAGCCCAGCCTGCATAGTTGCCGAACCTTTTCACAAAAGCCTCTGAAACAGCAGTGTGCAGCTTTGGCGTCAGACGTTCATGTGAAAGCTCCGGAGTGAAGTAAGTTGTGGCTATCTGGGAGGAGAGATTTGGCTTCAGGAATACAGTACCACTAGCATGGACTCCACAAAAGCTCTTTTCTTTATGAGAATCACAATTGCAGTTATAGTGAAGCTTATACCTGCCAAACATGTGTATCCACAGGGATTGCATGATGTTGATCCAGAGAAAAAAGGGCGACACATGCTGCCACCTTGGGCCCGATTCCAGGGAGAGAACATAGTTCTTCAAGGACATCCTCCAAACTGTGCTTTCTCAATGAAAAGAGCCATGTTTCACCACCACCTTTCTTCGTCTGTAGCTCTTTCACTGCTCCCACAATATATTTAGCCCTGTATTATTTCCTTAGCCAACTCGTAAGCAGCTAAACCGACAAAAAATGGCCCAAGTCTATCCAGGCACATGATTTCTTTTTTAACAGCTTTCATAAAATATCTAGTTCAAGTCCTTTTTATCAAAGACGAAAAATTTGCACTTTGGTTTAAAATAATTCACAACGCACATTAAATTTTCCATATAGACAACAGCCATACTCGTCAATGTTTCTGCAAATTCATAAATTAGTATTCCGACTGCTAATTCTACATTGATAAAAAGCCCAGGCATGACCGGAAAACACTTTGCTAATCATTCTTACCATGTGCTATCTTTCTATAGATATGACAGATTTTAAGAGCATCCTTCCATCATAGAACCATCTGCAAGGTTCAGCAAATGCAAGGAACATCAAAGGCAGCTCTACATTACAAGAAGCAACCATTAACCGGCACTTAACTATCACCATCACGTGAGCTGGCCCACATGCCAAGGTCTTCCACCCCCCTTGCCACCTTGACATGGGCATCCATAGCCCATGGCATGGCTGTCTAGGTGGCAGCCTCCAGCCCACAACAGCAGAATTGCAGCAGCAAACAGGTCCACGGACACGCAGGCTGCCACATGGCTTCCACACTCAACAGCACACACGGGTACAGGTGCAGCAGCAGCCAAAGGGCTGAGAGTAACAGCAGCATTGCAGCAACAGGATCGAAGCCGCTGAAATCAGCCATATGGCGCTGACATTAGAATTAGACACAAAAACATATGTATATGTATATGTTACACACACACGCATGCGTGTGTGTGTGTGCGTGTGTGTGTGTGTGTGTGTGTGTGGTTGTTGGGAGGTTGACTGTGTACGAGGGAGGAGGGTCCATCTGGTCCAACGTGCAAGAGGCCAGAGGCAATCTATCTGGTGTTGCCTTCAAGGAATAACTCCAAAGAGTATTGAGCCATCCCATCCTCAATAATACATACCTACACACATATACATATGTATGTGTGTGTGTGTGTGTGTGTGTGTGTGTGTCTGTGTCTGTGTGTGTACACACACACGTTTTTTTGTTAAAGGAGATATTTACACACACATCAGCCCGCTCCTGACCTCTCACACTTACCTTGACCCACCTCCTGCACTCTTTTCACTAAGGGTGGTATTAAGGACGCCGTGCTGAAGCTTCATAATGGCCGAGCGAAAGACCATGAGGGTTTATGCACTCAATTCAGTATCAAAGGCTTTGTGGAAATCCACAAAGCAACAATAAACCCCTCTGCTCTAAGCCCCTGCATCTCTGCGAAACATTTGACTTGGGTATCAAGTACTGATGCATAGATCTTGGACATGACATGTCCAATCATGATGGTCCTGTAGTTCATGGGATCCCTTGCCTTGGGAATAGGTGAAGTGGTGTTAAGGGTCCAGGTGCGTGGAAAGCCAAGGCAGACAACTTTATTAAAGAGCTTTGCTAGGATCAGGGCTAGGATATTAATCCCAAATGCAAAGTCTCAGGCCGAGTTAGGACAAGGGCTGGATGGACAGAGGAGATCATGAGTACTATCGGGGTCAGCCAAGGGTGTCCTCTTTCACCCACCCTGTTTGGCCTCTATAGATGAGCTCAAGATTTTTATGCACACTTTGGAAGGGCTGGATGCTCCCTTGCTGGTACTTTGATTCAGATCTTGCTATACGCAAATGATGTGGTGCTTTTATCCTCCTCTGCAGAGGGCCTTCAGAGTCCTTTTGTGAGTCACATGATTTGAAGGTGAGTCACATGATTTGAAGGTGAACCTTGGACCTAGGGGTTCTCTTTTCAGGTCCTATTTTTACGATGAGACCGACGAGGCAAGCTGGGTTAGGGTGGAGCGTCTCCCAAGTTCTCATGTTATCACGAATGATTCGCCATAAGCCATCGGTTCCCCACCAGATCATTCACACTGATTTGGATCATCTCCATTACAACTTGATGCAGCATTCCAGGTCATCATGTATCTATATTCATGTCACAGGGTACATGAACCGCACTTTAGGACGTCACCAAACTGCCATGCCTAGCACTGTCCTCTATGGCCCTAGTAGAGGAAGGTGACCAAAGATGCCGGTATGCACACACAAGCAGGTGGTTCAAGAGATTGGGGCTCCACATGGATACACTTCTCTCCTTCCACTACAACATTCACGCACTATTTCTCCCACTTAGGTATCATGAGGTCAACCATGTCATACACAAGGACCTCTTATAGCTACACACATTCCGGACTTGGTTGGAACCGAGTGTGCTCCCGATGAAGCTTGGCTTCTACAAAGATCACTACCTATGTATTTCTGACGCCCATTCATTGAGGATCTCTATTGGGCAATTCTGGGTTTCTTCACATCGACTCCGCATTGAGAGTGGACGAGCTGAGAAGTGCCCAACGAGAGGCGCATATGCACCTTGTACAATCACGGGAGCATTTCATCTTCAGATATCCAGTGTACTACAAGATCCGAGGCCGCTTTTACTCTCTCTTCAGAGATAGCTTCGGGCTGCTCTCTCGCTTCCTTGCCTTCCTAGACCAGAGATGTTTGGCCGCCTTCATCCATGAGGCAGTTAGACATCGAGCGCACTTACTTAGATCACAGAGACAGGGACGGGGCGCACTAACAGTCTTCTCATAGTATGATCACAGAGTTTTTCCAGCCAAACCACACAATTTATCACCCCGCGGGCCTCCGACACAAACAGGACCCGGAGCCGACGACGCGACATGTACGACAAAGGACGGAGAGCATATTATACTTGGAGACATCCCTTCCATGTTCAAGATTAGAGCGCAACCAACAGGGGTCACCATAGCCCTAGTCTGACACAAAGCCAATGCTAGGAGATCACACTGAGCAGCGCCCACAGATAGTCAACAGCGCTCTATCACAATCCCACCAGTCACT